>NW_019721015.1:707967-822047 GCF_002891405.2 Cryptotermes secundus | reverse complement strand
CGTGTCGCTCAAGAGGACAAAATGCTTGGAGCAGTGATACTGCATTAAGTTTCGTCAGAAACTTGGGGATACCCAAGCGGAAACAATTCGCAAAATTCAGCAGGCTTTCGGCAATGATGTAATGGAGGTCACTCAAATTAAAGAGTGGTTCAACTGCTTTAAACATGGCCGTACATCGGCGGACAGTGAGCAGCGTTCCGGGAGACTGTCAACAAGCCAAAATGCTGATGTCATTGAAAAAGTGTGGACACTGATTATGGAGGACCGTCGTTTGGCCATCCGTATAGTTGCTGATGTGGTTGGGATCAGAAGAGGTTCTGCAAACACAATCTTAACTGAGGATCTGGGCATGCGAAGAGTGGAGGCAAGATTTGTGCCCAAGCTGCTTTCACCGGAGCAGCAACAACTCTGTCTTGAGGTCGCGCAGGACATGCTGGAGTGCGTCAACAGGGATCCTGAGTTCCTGAAGACTGTGATCACTGGTGACGAGTCATGGGTGTACGGATATGACCTGGAAACTAAGGTCCAGGCATCACAATGGAAGCATCCAACATCCCCGAGGCCCAAAAGAGCACGACAGGTTCCGAGCAATGTGAAGGTGATACTGACTGTTTTTTTCGATAACCGGGGTGTTGTGCATGAGTACGCACCACTAGGCCAGACTGTCAATAAGGAGTACTACCAAGAAGTCCTCCACCATCTTCGTGATGAAGTTCGGCGCAAGAGACCGGAGCTGTGGGACGCACGCAACTCACAGCTGCATCATGACAACGCCCCAGCTCATTCATCGCACCTCATCCAGGGTTTCCTGCCCAAGCATGGCATTCCACAGGTTCCCAGGCACCCTACTCTCCTGACATGGCTCCTTGTGATTTCTGGCTGTTCCCGAGATTGAAGACACTGCTAAAAGGCTGCCATTTTGACAGCTGCGAGAACATTATACAGAACGCGATGGCGCAGCTGCACACCATTCCAAAAGAAGCCATCCAGAACTGATTCCAGCGATGGAAGGACAGCTGGGATAAGTGTGAGGAGTCACAAGGGACCTTCTTTGAAGGTGATTAGGTATTGTAATCAACCAGATACAGCACTTTTTCTCTCCGGCCCAAGGTCGGATACTTTTTGGACAGAGTAGTATGTTAACCATGCATTTGCCTGATGATGGCTATTAATAGCTGAAACATGTAGCAGAGCCGAAATTAGGCACTGATTCATATTATTTGTGTTGTGACGGTTGTAATAAAGAAGTTGTAAATCAAAACCTGATTCAGGAGGAAACTGAGAGGAGATTGAACTCGGGTAATGCTAGCTACCATTCAGTCCAGAACCTTCTGTCTTCTTGTCTGCTGTCCAAAAGGATAAAAATAGGAATTTACAAAACTATAATTTTACCTGTGGTTCTGTATGGGTGTGAAACTTGGTTTCTGACATTAAGAGAGGAACACAGGCTGAGGGAGATTGATCAGATTTTTTGCATTCATCAGATATTGGAGAAAAAAATGGGAGTACAATGAGACAGTACATCAGCTATTCAAAGACTTCAAGAAAGCCTATGATTCAGTTAGGAGGGAAGTACTGTACAATATTCTGATAGAATGTGGGATACCCATGAAACTAGTTAAGCTGATTAAAATGTATTTAAACGAAACGTATAGTAAAGTCCATATAGATATACATTTGTCTGAAAAATTTCCTATCCAGAATGGTCTAAGACAAGATGCTTTATCGCCACTCCTTTATAACTTTGCTTTAGAATATGCCATTAGGAATGTCCAGGAAAACAAGGTGAGACTGAAATTAAATGGGACATATCAGCTGTTGGTCTATGGCAATGATGTGAATCTACTGGGTGATAATATACAAATGTAGATACCATAAAGAAAAGCACACAAACTTTAATTGATGCAAGTAAGGAGGTTGGTCTAGAAGTAAAGCTATCCCTCCAACAGGCCGTGAAGGCCCATAGGGTTGTGAGACATTGAGTATCCCACACTATCTAGACAATCGGCTCAAAGATGGCGGCAAGGCTGTCAGCCTTATGCGCCGGGCACGCTTTACTCCCCAGGAAAATTATTTAATTAATTCCTGGTACTCATTTGTGTTAGACGCTGAGTAAACCCCAGGGCCTAGTGTAGCTGGAAGGATTAGGTCAACTGAAAAAAATCCAATGACCTCATCGGGACTTGAACCCACAACCTTCCGGCTTGCTGCATAGACCCTGGTCTAGAAGTAAACACAGAAAAAAATAAGTAAATGTTGCTGTCTCATCAAAAAAATTCAGGGCAAAATTATGACATAAAGATAGGAAACAGATGTTTTGAAAATGTGGCACAGTTCAGATATTTGGGAATGATGATGATAACTCAAAACCCAATTCAGGAGGAAATTAAGGAGACTGAACTAGGGTAATGCTTGCTACCATTTAATCCAGAACCTTTTGTTTTCTCATCTGCTGTCTAAAAACATAAAAATCAGAACATACAAAACTATAATTTTGCCTGTGGTTCTGTATGGGTGTGAAACTTGGTCTCTAACATTAAGGGAGAAACAGAGACTGAGAGTGTTTGAGAACAGGGTATTTGGGGAGAATATTTGGACCAAAGAGGGATGAATTGACAGGAGGGTGAAGAAAACTGCTTAATGAGGAGCTTCATAACTTTTATTCTTCTCCAAGTATAATTAGAATGATCAAGTCAAGGAGGATGAGGTGGGCAGGGCATGTAGCATGAATGTGGAAAAGCCAGAAAGAAAGAGAACACTGGGAAGACCAAGACGTAGGTGGGTGAACAATATTAAAATAGACCTTAGAGAGACAGGATGGAATGGTATGGATTAGATGGATCTGGCTCAGGATAGGGACCAGGGGAGGGCTCTTGTGTACAAGGTAATGAACCTTTGGGTTCTATAAAATGCTGGGAAATTCTTGAGTAGCTGCAGATTTGGTTTCTCTTCAAGAAGGGCTCAGCTCCATAAGTAAATAAGTAAGTGAGTAAGTAAGTAAGTAAGTAAGTAAGTAAGTAAGTAAGTAAGTAAGTAAGTAACTAAGATTTGGATGCCAGCATAAAATTTATAGTCGCCTGGAAAATTTCCTCCCATCCAACAGGTAGAGGAACACAGCTCAGATGATGGCTATGAAGTCGAAAAGGGCAGAAAATATACGGGGAAACACGCAGAACCAACCACAACATACTCAACAAACATAAACCAAACATGTGCTTAGATACGAAGGCAGGATATAACATAACCTGAATGAAACATCTAGAAGCATCTGCGATATCAAAAAGAAAGCAGAGAAGACTCCTTGAACACACCCTGTATTTATGATGATGGCTGGTTATACCAAAACATGTTTTGAAGTAAAGCAGGAAGAAAAAACATATAAATCTAGTGGATATTGACTGAGCTGCACAAGGACAAAAAAGAATCAGAACAGTATTCAAGGAACAGACAGAGTAAAATCTGACAAATGTCCAACACCAACAATCTGATAAGAATATGTTTACACTAAACATGTATTAGACTTCGAATAAGTCCATGCAAAATCTGTAACGCTGATTAACTGGTTATTAAAATGCACGCAAAATATGTTAGAAATGTTTCTATTACTTACTAAATTTACATAAACTGTTCAAAATGAGATACTCCATGTCCAGTGCATAACACTGTAACTCACAACTTTGAATCAGACCATTCCTGTTAACAAGACAGTATTTTAAATTTACTGGCTTTAGGCCAGTCTGTACTGAGCTGAATTGTAAGGTATTGGGAGCAGACAGGTTTATGGCTATTGAAGAAAGTGTTGTAGCATGCCTGCTGACAGTCAGAATTTTAAAGCCAGGAAAGACAGCCACTGCTAGTGAACATCTCTGAAAACACACCTGTTGCTAGGCAACCACGGTGTAAGCATGAGACAATACCAGAGCCATCGCTAAGCAATGTGTGCATGCAAAAATGGAAGAACTGTGGGGAGCAGTGTTGCAGTAGCTAATCCCAGGGTCAGCTCGGGAACACAAGAGGAAGGGGAACATGACAGAGAACACTAGTCTGTGTGACAGCAATTTGTAAAGTGCAATCACGAGTTGTGTCTATTGACGTGTCCAATAAACCCAATTACCAATCCAAACCCAGCCTATCATCACTCAATCACTGAAAGTTCGTAAATTATGCAAGTAATATTTACATTACAGGAAACGTTAGTTCATCCTCTGCTTAATTAAGCACCAAGCTATGTAGGTATATGAACACATTATTAACCTTGGCATTAGACGGTGATGGGTAGTTGAGGAAATCACCTTTGGTATCCAGTGGTTAGAGTACACTGGGTGGAGCAGCTGGCAAATGTGGATGTGGCAGCAGAAAGAACAATTCCTGCCCTGCCAGAAATTGAGATCTAGTCCCCTGCATGAAACTATTCTGTCCCATAGGTTTACAACAACCAGCTCTTGTCAGAGCACTCCACAGCAGGTGACAGATCCATTAAGCTTCCCAAAGACCTGTTCATGCAGATGGGATCAAGTTTCTTAGTAATTTTCGTCACACTACTGCTCGAAAGCAAGCACAAACTTCTAAATATGCAGTGGATTTTTAACTTTTAAGAAATTTTGATATTTGTGTTTAATTTTGTTCAGTAACATGCAGCACACAAAACAGATACAATCATACCAACATACAAATGTCTTCTCAAAAATTAATAATTTTATAGAAATTTATTTTGTTAAGTATTACATGTTTATAAAGCAAGCAGAAGTTCCAAAATTCATGCATCTTCCCTTTACCCATGTTTAATACCATGAGGTTCTAAACTACGTATCTTACATCTTCATGGAACACAGCCTTTCTTTTCTAAATTGATTACTTAATGACATTGTCAATATCAAGACTACAAAGCATGGATTGGATTATTTATGAATATCGAGCAGATGAGAGAACAAACAGGCAGGAGGAACAGAAGTACACGAGAAAATCCACCCCAGTACCACGTTGTCCACCACAAATCCATCCAATGTGACCTGACCTTCAATCAAACCCGGGTCACAAGTTCTGAAGGCAACAAATGTCTCGGCTATGGCACGGAAGAGCCTTCTCGATAAGCGGGTAGTAAATCAGCTAGCCAAAATATTCCCCACATCTCATGAGACCATGAATTCATTAATGCCATCACCAGAGCTTGTCTCTCAAGTGGTCCCTCTGCTTTAGGTTTCCCAGCTAAAATTCTGTAAACATGTCTTATCTCTCTTGTGTGTGTCATGTGACTGGTTCAGTACTCGAACTGGGACACACACAGACAGCATGGAGATATGACAGACCTCCTTTTTCCCCAAGAAAAGAAACTGGGTTAATAACAGATGTGCCAGTAGGCCTACGTGGTCTGTCCAAAAAGAAACGGAACTTGTTAGATAGGGCACCAATGAAGCCAACATAGGTGACTCGCAACAGTGGCGCTGTGTAGCGGTGACCTTAAGCTTTAATGTGACACCTGCCCAATCATGCCATGTCAATTAGTCATCGAGTACATGCAGTAGAGTGAACCTGTCTCTTGTGCCTTTTGGGATTGTTGCAAGTTGAAACATAGAGGACCTTGAAGAGTAACATGTTTGCGTGATATTCTCTTTCAAATTGGCAAAAACTTTTACAGAGATTTTTCAGATGTTGAAGCAAGCTTATGGAGAGGATTGTTTAGGCTGTACACAATGTTACGAATGGTACGAACGTTTCAAATCAGGCAGAACGTCCACCAAAGACAATTCCAAACCTGGACAGCCTTCCACATCAACAGACGATGATTATGTTCAGAAAGTATGTGCTGTGATTCGTGAAAATCGCCGCCTAACTGTCCATGAAGTTTCTGAAGAAGTATGCATCAGTAAAAGTTCGTGCCACACAATTGACTAAAAGCTGGAGAGGCATCATGTTGCTGCATATTTGTGCCACATCTTTTGACAGATGAGCAAAAAGCAAAAATATGTGGTAACAGGTGATGAAACGTATGTGTATGGGTACAATATCAAAACAAAACCTCAAGCATGGCAGTGGTAGGAAAATCGTCACTGGAACCAAAAAAAGCATGTCAGAGTCAATGTGAAGGTAGGTGTTGTTGATCGTTGATGGGAAGGACGTCGTTCATCGTGAGTTTGTTCCACGTGGTCAGTCAATGGACAGTTTTACTTGGAGGTTACGAAGCGTTTGGGTGAGGCGGTGAAGGAGGAGGCCTGAGGGGTGGAGAAAGAAGACCTGGATGTTGCACCACAATAACGCACCTCCTCACATGTCACTCCTAAATTTTTGGCCATACATGAGACGACTGTCATTCCCCAACTACCCTACTCTCCAGATTTGACCCCTGCTGACTGTTTTGTTCCCAAAGTTGAAATCCACTCTGAAAGGTCGCCAATTTCAGACGACAGAAGAGCTAGAAGAAAATTTGCTATGGGACCTATGCACTATCCCACAAAATGCGTTCCAGGATGCATTCCAGAACTGGAAAAAATACTGGAAGCGGTGTGTAGACAGAAGAGGGGAGTACTTTGAAGGAGACAAGTCATATTAAGTTGTAAGCTTAACAATAAATGTTTTAAAAAGAAAGTTCAGTTTCTTTTAGGACAGACCATGTATAATGACAATTGCCTGAAAATGGGAGTACAGGAAACTCCCAGCATGTTAGGTATATATATATGAACGGACTATGTCTAATATACCAGTGATATAATCAATCAGCTGTTATCACAAACATTTACTGTGTCATAACACTTACTTTCAGCACTTTGAGACCTCAAATACCTGTACAAACATTCCCTTGAAGTGATTCAGGTAGCTTCAAGTCAGAAATCTCCTTTGCAGTGTTATATGCTGCCACCTGATACCAAAACTGTTGATCAATCTCATTTGTTATTCTGCTTTGAATCTCGACCTGATAATCGAGTATTCTGATATTGGAGAGGAGTCCTTCTTGCCAAGTGGCCAGTCACTCAGCCACTCAACAATTTCCAAACATTTCATGGAACCCAAAGGTTCATTACAGTGTCCATAAGAGCCTTTTGTTTATCCCTATTCTGACCCATATCAGACCAGTCCATACCACTCCATTCTATCTCTCTAAGATCCATTTTAATATTATCCTCCCACAGATATTGCTGTCTTCCTAGTGGTCTCTTCCTTTCTGGCTTTACCAACAAATCCTAGACTGACTCCTCTTTTCACTCATGTGTGCTACAAGCCCTTCCCATCTCATCATCCTTGATTTGATCATGGTACATAAAATCTGAACAATGAAAATGATAAGTAATAATCATAACAAACTAACCTTCTGCAATAACAATCATAATTAAATTCATTGGCAAGTAACTGCCGAAAAACCTTAGGGATGGAAATTTCAAGATTCACTGTGCACATCACTTTCTTGTGTCTTGCATAATTTGGGCTATCCAAGAGAAATTCAATGCCTGATTCTTTCTCTCTATACAAAGAAAGTTTTGCAGGCATTAGACTTATAAATAATTATGAAACTTGATGTTAACATAGAAATGAACTGTTGACATTGGCACCTTGCATGAATGTACACAGATCATAACAAAGGAATGGCAATTCTTCTGTCTCAGTGTACCGTGTCTGTTCTCTGAATATTGACATTTTGATGTAGATATGTTAAGTGTAGTACAGCATATTTATGCACATTATTAGTTGGATATGGCGTTAAAAGTGGTCCTCGATGCATCATTCTACAATATAGGCCTAGAGAGGAATACAGCAGAAAGCAGAGGAATTTAAGAGAATGAAAGCTTACATTACACATGATGAGACTTACAGAATATTGAGGCAAATCACTTACCAGGATATCGCAGCCTGTGTTCTAGAGCTGTGTGTCGCCCCAGATCGAGGTATTTTTGCTTTTCCTCTTCTGTTAAAGAATGCCACATATTACCAAGTCTGAAAATCATGAAAGGAAACACTTGTAAAACTAGTCAGATTCTACGAGGTTGTGAGGGTTGGTGCAAGAACATCTTCACTGGTACTACAGAAAGAAGTTCTATGGATGGTATGGATGACTGCAGTGCAATGAGGTGAAGTAATCTACTGTTGACCCTCGCCAGCGGAATTATTCTTTGTTTCAGGACCCATCATGGCTCATGACCAAATACTTATTTCTTCCAAGAATTTTACATGTTTCAAATGGGCCCTCTTCTTTGACAGCACTCAAATCTTCCCCCTTTATCCCAATGTTATATTCCCCTCCATCCTCCTGTGGCCTATGTCAACCAGAGGACCTTGTAGCTCTTTCATTGAACAAACGTAAAACCAAATACCAACCGAGCGACCGCCGCTTGTCGGCAAAGCGAGTGCTCTTTCATTGAACCATCCATCCTCCTGTTGCTTATGTCAAGTGACTGCCGCTTGTTGGAGAAGTTAGTGCTCTTTCATGGAACCATCCATCCTCCTGTGGCCTATGTCAACCAAAGAACCTTGTAGCTAGTAAAAGTCATCATATTGTTATCACCACTAACATTCTTGTGAACAGAATGTTCAGACAATCAAAGGGGAGTGCAGGCAATTATGGCAGAGGGGGAAGCATAGCCAGCTGGAAGGAGATGAGGAGAGGTTCGATCCGTGGGACTTCAATCTGTGGCATCAATATAGGCTCTGTCTACTATATGAACACACCGCCTCTGTGGTCTAGTGGTCAGAGTTCCTGGCTACAGATCCAGAGGTCCCAGGTTCGATTCCAGGTGCTACCAGAATTTCTGAGAAGTAGTGGGTCTGGACCAGGGTTAACTCAGCCTCATGAGGACAACTGAGCTATTTCAAGAAAATAGCAGCTCCGGTCTGGGTAACTAAGATTAACGGCCGTGGGGATCTGCAGTGCTGACCACGTGATACCCTCTATCCGCAAAAGTTGGCACTAACTTCGTTGACAAGTGGCAGTCGCTCAGTTGATACAGGTCGCTTGCAGACTACAGGCCATGGAGTTTTTACTATAGGAACAAGGTAGCATCATCAGCGATGTAGACCATTATGACATCATTAGAAAGCTGCTGAATTCTATTTTAACGTACTTCAATTATTCGTACATCGATTGGATTTTCAGACCTATTCACACATTTTCTCCCTCTGATTTGCCTATACAAGGTATGACGTAGCCTCACTCATACAGTAGGTGGGAGGCTACAAGGTGTTACGTGATTGCAGAAAATGGTTCAACATGTGCTTGGTGAGTGGAATGTATGAACTCGCATAATATAGGGAGCAGAAATAACATATTCAGTTCCAAAGTCCCTCCTACACTTGCTGTCAGCTCTTTCATTGAAGAAACTCGAAATCAAACTCTGTGGCTTTAGTCCGAAGTGAACTATACCGACCGAGTGACCAGCGCGTGTTGGCGAATTTAGTGCTCTTTCATTGAACCATTCATAATATGACTAGTCTCCCTATGCGTTCATTGAGATTACTGATAAGTCACTGTTTTTCATGTTTGTTTATTATAGGACGAGGGTGGTCATATACTCTCATTATTTATAGTAAAGAAAATTATGTATTGGCTTTTATCATATAGTATAATTGTAATATTGTGAATAATAAATAAAATGTAACAACACTCATTAATATAGGACAGAGGCATTCAGTAATTTGGTAGGTACCCTTGTGCACCTTCATTCTCAGAACAGAGAGTACTACTCCACCATACTGCATGGGACATTGTTGGACCATTTCAAGGGTGTCCCAAGTAGAAGCAACACCAAGTGGTTCTTGGAAGTCATTAATTAGTGTTTCCATAACGCTACCATGCAACAATCTCCTTTACACAGCCCCGTTTTCTCTCAGGGTAGCAAGACCTTGTGACCACCCTTTGCTACAAAGATGGCATTTAATGTAGTCAGAAATTAGTTTAATTCTCCTATCACAAATGTCGGAGCAGGGATAGCTCAGACATTAATATTGACTGGGCTAGGGGCTGGATGACTGAGGAATCCGGGTTCAATTCCTGACAGGATCAGTAGGTATTCTCTTTTCCACATGTCCAGACTGACTTGTTTATCAGGGGCTCTTTCCATAGGGGTGAAGCTGAACATGCTTCCATATGTTTTGTCACTATTAAGAACGTGTGGAAATATCCACATTCTTTTTCACAGTCTACTTGGTGTGGTGCTTAATTAAGCACAGGGACAACTTAGCTTTCATTTTGTGAAATATATCACATATTAAACACGTCAGGGAATGTATTCATGGTATAAGAATAATAAGGGTGGCAGTCATACAGGCTTGAAAATTCATCTGATTCTGATTATGTCATTATACTGTTTAGATGACTTACATGAAGGTCATGTCTTTCCATCTGTGAATGACCCTTTAGTTTGATGCATAATATTTTCAAAAAACATTGCCATTCAATAACAATGTTGGATGAAATCCAACAGAAAATAACAGACAATTTACATGAATACCTATATGCATTTCTGTGCCCATCTCAAGGACGACTATTTAAACAACTATCGGTTCAAGAGATGGCATAAGCAAAAAGTGTAGAAAAAATTAAACACACAAGTTATGTTCAGTGCATTTCTTCAGATACACAAATAGTTAAACAGAAAAAATTGTTGCTGTCTCATTCCATGCAACTCGAGATCTGTACAATATTCATAAGATAAAATATATCAGAAGTCTTGGCATAAATTTGTTGAAGGTCTGAATACTTGCGACCTAATATCAGCATCTGAACAGCTGGACAGATTTTGGAAGAATAAAAAGGGAGGGAGGGAGAGAGAATATGGAGACTTTCACAAAAAATTAATGTGCAAGTTCAGATTCTCAGCCAGATTACTCCCATAATAAAGTTCATTTAAGGTCATATATGGAATTTTTTCATGTGTTATCACCAGATGCCAATTAAACATTATATAAACACCTTAAGTAATTTTAATAAAATAGAAGGATAACCATTCGAAATTTTGTGCAGTACATTATGGAATACAGTGCTTCCACTCTTACTTGACTTAATATAATCTACACCAAAGTTTCTCCTGCAACTTATTCTCAGATGACTCAACAAGCAACTGATATGAATTAACAGTGGATTTCAGTTAATTACTTTCCTTGCTGTTTTAAAATTCTCTGCATCTGGAACCACTTCAAAAATACATTAATTCTGTATCACCACAATAATTTATAATAAAGATAAATTTGTTCCTGTGCTTATCTAAAATCTAAGGCCATGAAGACATGGGGGAATGGAGGAATTGTTCCACCACTGTTGACCCTTGCACTAGATAGAGGTGAGTGGTTGGTCAGCTTCATGCAGCAGCAGCTTTCCCTCCTGGGGAAATAGTCCCCAGTACCCACTGGATAGGAGACACTGGTGGGCCCCAGAGCCAGTCAGGGTGTGGAGAAAAATCTGTCATCTCTGCCCAGAATTGAGCCCCAGATATCCAGCCCACAACCCATCACTATACCGATTCAGCTATCTTGCCTCCAAATCATTTGTATCAGTAGTGAAAGATGCCGCTTACCGTACGCTGATCTGTGTATTTCCTTCTGTGGGATATAATGTTGCCAGCTTCTTCCGCCATTCTCTCCCAAAAATTATATATCCATTGGGTGGACGGGGGATCTTTTTCTCAGCACCAGAAGCTGGCAATCCATGTTCCGAAGGCTTCATCTAGGGGAAAAGGAACAAAACATTCTGTCAGTGACAGTGGTCCACAAACTCTTTCATTCTGAGCCTCTCTTTATGGAAAATCCCTATACAATACTAATTTAGAATTCATTATATGTGCCCATATAAACATAAATTATCTTGTTGACAGTAATAGGAAAAAACAATTAGACACCTTGTTATCTTCTCTTAACCTCTCTAGTACAGTCTACTTTCCTACTTACTAACTTACTTACTCATGGGGCTGAGCCTTTCTTGAGGAGCAGCCAATTCTGCAGTTACTCAAGGATTTCCCAGCATTTTATGGAACCCAAAGGTTAACTATCATGTTCACAAGAGCCCTCCACTGGTCCCTATCCTGAGCCAGATCAATCCAATCCATACCATTCCATCCTATCTCTCTAAGATCCATTTAAACATTGTCCACCCACCTACGCCTTGGTCTTTCCAGTGGTCTCTTTCCTTCTGACTCTCCCACCAATATCCTATATGCAGTCTTGTTTCCCCCATTTGTGCTACATGTCCTGCCCACCCCATCCTCTGCAGCTTGATCATTCTAATTATACTTGGAGAGGCGTAAAAGTTATGAAGCTCCTCATTATGCAGTTTTCTCCAACCATCTGTCACTTCGTCTCTCTTCGGTCCAAATATTCTTCTCAACACATTCTCAAACAACCTCAGTCTATGTTCCTCTCTTAATGTCAGAAACCAAGTTTCACACCCATACAGAACCACAGGCAAAATTATAGTCTTGTAAATTCCAATTTTTATCCTTTTGGACAGCAGACAAGAAGACAAAAGGTTCTGGACAGAATGGTAGTTCAATCTCCTCTCAACTTCCTCCTGAATCAGGTTTTGATTTACAACTTCTTTATTACAACGATCAGTGCCTAGTTTCGGCTATTAATAGCCATCATCAGGCAAATACATGGTTAACATATATACACCACTGAACCGCAGTACTAGTAAAATTGGATACAATATATTAATTATATAAAATACTTGACGTAAAAATACAATAAATTAGATTATATAAAACAAAAGTTACAGTATAAAACAAGAATAAAATTCTTTGATTGATGTTTTACATCATCGAGTCAGTCATTGGTTTTGTAATTTTGTTGCATTCCCACAGATAAATTGGAATATTCTATATTTTGTGTATATAAAATTGTATAGGAGGCTCATGATTTAGATGTAGTAAATTAATGTAAATCTGAAAATATGAAAGTAACAGTATTAAATTTTGTTATAATCGACAACTAATTTTGGTATTGAAGATATAGTGTATATACTTACTATTTAGTCGGTGCCTCATCTTACAAAGTATTGTCCGTCCTGTAGGGAATGTAAACGACGACTGATTTGGTGATGTAAGATTAAAGTCAATGCAAGGGAGGGAGGGGGGAGGTAGAGATAAGCTGTATGCAGAAGTGGTGGTAGGGGGAAGGGGGTATAACTGTATATTATGTTTTGTATGTATCAATTATTACATCATATATAGGGTTAAACATTTTGGTAAAATTATCATTCAGTTGCAAATTTAGTTTGCTGATTTCGTAAATGTGAAATCTTTCATATGTATCCAAAGTTCAGCCTTTCTTGTCAATATATAGAACCTCCAATGTTTTGTCTATCATACTATATTCATGTGTGGTGTCGATTGTATATGTTAAGCAAATCTGGAGCTTTGTCCATTATTCTTTATGTCTCGTATGTGTTCCCTGAATCTTATCTTAAAGGTACGTCTGGTCTGTCCTATATATTTTAATGGACAGTCAGAACACTGTAGTTGGTAAACCCCACTAAGATTATACATATCATTTTTGTCATAATTTATTTTCAACAGATGTTTTATATTGGTTTTTTGTCTTATATGACATACCAACTTCAGTATTCTTGATAAGTTTAGTAACTGATTTGATTTCATGGCCGAAATAAGTAAAGACAGTCCATTTACTTTACTGTGTAGTATTTTTTGTGGAGGGTTTATGTGTTAGTTGTATGGTATTTAGTTGGTAGTTATTATTATTTAGAATAGTTCTAACAATGTTTTCTTCTATGTTTCTATATTGTTATGTGAAAGGGGATGTTGATTCACTCGATTAATGAGAAAGTTTATGTCCATGATTTATTTTATCCGTCTTCTAGTGCATACATTCATCAATCCCCTCTTCTCACTCGCACTACATGTTTCGGCACAAAAGTGCCATCTTCAGGTGCTGATCCAATCCACGACAAACTAGTTCATTGCATGCCTTGTCTATACATACTAAAATAACTAAAATATATATTTATCATATATACTGATAAATGTTAAGTGTTAAAATATTAAAATTGTNGTATAACACACGCAGTCACAGGAGCAAGACGCAACACAGAGCACAATACACGATAGTGAAAGAGTGCTCCAACAGAAGATGATAGAAGTGACTCGCGTAATGAAACACGACGTAGGAATGAAATATCCTGTACAATTTTAATATTTTAACACTTAACATTTATCAGTATATATGATAAATATATATTTTAGTTATTTTAGTATGTATAGACAAGGCATGCAATGAACTAGTTTGTCGTGGATTGGATCAGCACCTGAAGATGGCACTTTTGTGCCGAAACATGTAGTGCGAGTGAGAAGAGGGGATAGATGAATGTATGCACTAGAAGACGGATAAAATAAATCATGGACTTAAATCAGTGCAACAGGACGCTAAAATATAACATGAGAAAGTTTATAGCAGCTTTTTTTTGTTCAAATGCGTGGCATGAATCATTGTGGATGATTAGATCAGTAGTTGTAGGTTTTCGATAGATTCCTAGTTGTAGGTTTTTGCATGTTTTTCCGATGGATAAATCTAAGAAACTGAGCTTATTATTTATTTATTTTTCTATTGTAAATTTGATATTAGGGTGAATATTGTTGAATTCATGCAATATATTTTCAATGTTAGTTATATGGGAATTATAAATGATTAAAATATCGTCAACATATCTATAATAATCTATTATTTGGTATTTCAACAAAATATCAATGATGGTTGTATGTATCAGGTACTGATTTGTTACCGTTGTTCCCAAATACCTCAACTGTTCCACATTTTCAAAACATCTGTTTCCTATTTTTATGTCATGATTTTGCTCTGCATTTTGGTGATGAGACAGCAACATATACTTAGTTCTCTCTCTGTTTACTTCAAGACCAACCTCCTTACTTGTGTCAATCACAGTTTGTGTGCTTTTCATTATGGTATCTATATTATCACCCAGTAGATTCACATCATCGGCATAGACCAACAACTGATGTGTCCCGTTTAATTTCAGTCCCACCTAGTTTTCCTGGACATTCCTAATGGCATATGCCAAAGCAACGTTATAAAGGAGTGGCGATAAAACATCTCCTTGTTTTAGACCATTCTGGATAGGAAATTTATCAGACAAATGTTTACCTACATGGACTTTACTATATATTTCGTTTAAAAACATTTTAATCAACCTAACCAGTTTCCTGGTTTTCCCAAACTTTTATCAGATTATTGTACAATACTTCCTTCCTAACTGAATCATACGCTTTCTTGAAGTTTTTGAATAGCTGATGTACTGTCTCACTGTACTCCCATTTTTCTCCAATATCTGACAAATGCAAAAGATCTGATCTGTAGTTGATCTGTTACATCGAAACCCACACTGATGATCCCCAATAATTTCACCTATGTATGGACTTAACCTTGAGAGAAAGCGGCCTCTGTACTCTAGAGGTAACATTCCCACCCATGAGTCGTGGTACGCGGGTTCAAACCCGGCAGAGGTCATGGAATTTTTAAGGACGGAAAAATTCAGGGAACCAGTCCTCTGGGAGGGACTTTAAGCCGTGGGTCCCGTGTCGTAGCTTTACGGCACGTAAAAGAACATCATGTCTCCAAAGGAGGTGACACAGCCAAATTCAAGGACATTTCGCGCCCAACAGTAGTCTCTAACGCCTCTGATAGATGGGGGAAGCATTATAGATACCGCCAAGCCAGTAGAGGCCAAACTCGCTGGCACGGTCGGGACTGATGGTACGCACCGATATTGGTAGGGTATAGAGACTGGTAGAATATCATAGAGGGAAGCACAATGGACCAATACTGGTCTAAGTGCATGGGGAAACCCACCCTCTCCAATAACTAACTAACCTTGAGAGAAGAATATTGGATAAAATTATGTATGAAGTTGATAGCAGTATCCCCCGATAATTACTACAGTCAGTTTTATCACCCTTCTTGTGAACTGGTACAATAGATCAGGGAATTCTTCATTATGCCAAATAGAAGTAATTAGCTTATGGATCTCAGAACGTAATATTTCACCTTCTGCTTGAATAAGTTCTGCCAGAATTTGATCACTACCTTGCGATTTATGCCTTTTCAATATTGTAACAGCACTTTCAACCTTAAAAAGGCTAGGATCAGGTACTAACGGCTCAACTATGTGGATTTCTGCCTGCCTAACATCACAGACCCTATGTACATTTAATAACTGAGAGAAGTAGTTCTTCCACCTATTGAAAATACTGTGGGAATCTGCAAGCAGATCACCATTCTCATCCTTCACTAGGTTATGCTAGGTTTGTAACACCTCTTAAAGTAATTTATTCCTCTAACAGGTCTCTAATGATCTTGTTCTTACTGTTCATTGCAAGCTCATCAATATTGTCTTTCAGATATTCCCTCTATTTTTTTCCTGAAATGCCTGCTGGTTTCACATCTTATACTGTTCAGATTATCCCAATTTATTTCATTTTGATCCTGCAACCATTGCAATTTGGCTTGTTTTCTTTGGTCTAATAATTCTGAGCATCCTTCATCAAACCATGGCTTATGCTTCTTCAGTTCATAATAACCTAGACTCTCTTGGAAAAAATGTTGATATTCTCTCTAACAGTTTCCCAAGCTTTATTAACGTCCACCTCAGTTTCCAAGTTTTCCAAAGCTGCCAACCTATTTGAGATTTCAACACAATACGGCTCTTTATCCTCTACCTCATTTAATTTCTTGAGATTGAACCTCTACATATGAACTCTGTGCATTGTTTGTTTGCTCACTGCCAGTCTTTCCCTAACCTTTGCCACCACCAGGTAGTGGTTAGTATCACAATCTGCTGCCCTGATTGATCAGACGTCAAGTATACTTGAGTGTCGTCTCTTATCTATCAAGATATGGTCAATTTTATTGTGTATCTTCCCATCAGGAGATGTCTAAGTAAATTTATGCATGTTAGGATGTGGGAACATTGTACTTTTGACAGTAAGATTATTCGATGTGGCAAAGTTTACTACTCTAACTCCATTATCTTTACTATTTTTATGCAAACCCTCAGTCCAATTCGCTGGTTTGAAAATGTCTTCACTTCCTACTTTGGCAATGAAATCTCCTAACAAAATTTTCAGAGGGTACTTAAGAAATTTATCAAATACATGTTGTAGTTCTTCATAGAACCTGTCCTTTATGTCGTCAATTTTATCTTCTGTTGGGGCGTGAACATTCATAACGATATCACACCAGCAACCTTTTAGTATTTATATATGACATCCTATCACAAACAAACTCTACCCTCTTAACTGCTGATACAATCCTCTTATGTACTAAAATCCTGTACCTACTACAATCCAAAATAACTCAATCTCTGCAATTTATAATATTTTTAATGATCTTAAGAGAACCGGAAATTATGCCACGAGTCCGTTTGTTAATGGTCTGTCTTCATGATGATGGCCAGCTTCTATACATAATATGTGGGGCATTCAAGTTCCCGAAATATATTAATAAAAACTATTACGTCTTACCTGGATCTTATTCTGCACCATCACCTTCAAAGTAGTCCCCTCGGGAGCACATACACCGATCCCAGCATTTCTGCCACTTTTGAAATGCATCCTGGAAGTCTTTTTTGTTAGGGTGTTTAGTACCGTCTGTGTTTCCACTTGAATTTCCTCACCTGTATCAAATCTTCACCCCTTCAACTTGATTTTCATCTTGGGGAAGAGAAAGAAGTCGCATGAAGCTAAGTCTGGTGAGTACGGTGGGTGGGGAATAACTGCCATCTTGTTTTTAGCACAAAATTCCTGCACAATGTAAGCCGTATGTGGTCGTGCGTTGACATGGAGTGCCCAGTCGTTCGTGCGCCACTTCTCTGGACGTTTTCTCCTCATATCCTCCCTCAAACGCCTTAGAACATTGCGACAGAACTTTTTATTGACTGTCTGACCAGGAGGGACAAATTCTTTATGAACAATCCCATCAACACAAAAAAAAAAAAAAGATCAACATGGACTTAATGTTGCTCTTGACTTGTCAAGCTTTTTTTGTCTGAGGTGAAGAAGGGCTCTTCCACTGTGATTGCTGCTTACTTTCAGGGTCGTAGCCATAAACCCAACTTTCATCATCAGTGACAACCTTCGAAAGAAAGTTTGGATCCTCTTGAAGCTGTTGTTGAAGTTCTCTGCAGACTTTCAAGTGATGCTGCTTCTGTTCATTTTGCAGCAGTCGTGGCATAAACTTTGCCGCAATCCTCATGTTCAGTTCCTCTGACAAAATTCGTTGACATGCACCATAATTTAGTCCCAAGGTGTTACGGAGGTCTTGGCTGGTCAGTCAATGATCTTCCAGAATCAGATCCCTAACTTTCGTGACATTTTCTGGTGTGGTGCCAGTTGATGGCCGTCCCCAACAATCGTCATCATCAGTCGATGTTTGGCTATTTTTAAAACGCTTATACCAGTCGTAAGTTTGTGTCTGGCCTAAACCATTGTCACCAAAAGCTTGCGTCAAAATTTGGTGCGTTTCTGCAGTGGTTTTCCCAAGTTTAAAACAAAACTTTATACAGACATGCTGTTCTCTCAGGTCAGCCATCGCAAAACCGCAAACTCACAGAAACACAACAATGGAAATACATTCACCAACAATAAACCCAAGCACTCAACTCGACACCGCTTGCCACACTGATTCAAGAAGGGTGTGTGGGGAGACACCTAGCGGTATTTCGATGTACACATAACCATACGCACCCAAAATTCAGATTTCGGGAACTTTTGGATTGCACCACATATTAACTTACAAACACAATATCAGCTGCACCCAATTAGTAAGGAAATTTAGTAAGTCCACAATGAATAATTTTTTGATTCTATAAAGTTAAAAATCTTGGGACAATATTTTCATTGACCAAGATGTTCACACAAAATGCAACCCCTTTCTTAATACAAGTATTATGTTTTTGGACATTATCCATTGTCTTGTCCATATCAAAAAATCGTCCTGTTTGTTTTTAAAACAGCATTTTGGAGACTGGATTCTGTCTCCATCTTCTGCTAAAACCTACAGATGGACCCAACAGACAGAGCTAGCCCCTATCTCTGGAGATAGAACGTTGTGTTTTGAAAAATAAATAGGTCAGTTTTTAGATATAGACAAAAGATCGATAATGTCCAAAAACATGACACTTGTACCAATGTACCATTGTCACAAACTTTTAGATCTTTTTTCTTTCTTAATACTTATCTAAGAATATTCTACTCTAACTTTCAAAAAAAAAAAGTTAAGATTAAAGCCAAAAATAATCCTTGGATGACAGGTGGTATAAAGATTTCATGTCAGCATAAAAGAGGGCTCTATTTAACTCTTAGGAATTGTAATGATCAAGATATAAAATATTATTATAAAACATACTGAAAAATTTTGGCAAATGTTTTTAAAACAGCTAAAAGTTTTGATTATAATAGGTTTCTAATTCTAGTAACAAAACGAAAACAACCATGAGCATTATTAAATCAGGCATAGGTAGAAAACTTAATAATGCAAGTATAAAGTTTTTACTCATTGATGGTAAATTAACTGAAAATCATCTAATGATTACAGATTCTTTAAATAATTATTTTCTAATTATAGCTGACAAGATCAATACTAATAATGCAAATGCTGGCCACATTACAGACTCGGATACTGACAAATATTCAAATTATCTGTCTCAAGCTTTCACAATTCCCTTCCCCAAAATTTAACTCAACCATACCTCTACTAAAGAAATTTAAAATCAAAAAATTCTAATGAGTATGATGAAATCCCAGTTAGAATTTTAAAAATCAGCATGCCTTTCATTAGCTCCCCATTAACTTATATTTGTGACAGCTCTCTTTCAACTGGTGTCTTCCCAACTTGGCTGAAATATTCAGAAATAAAATCATTATTTAAAAACAGAGAAAAAACTAATATGACTAACTACAGACCTATATTACTACTGACATCGTTTTCAAAAGTTGTTGAAAACGTTATATATGCAAGACTGCACTAACATATTGTCACATGTTGGGTAGGTCACGTGACAAATAACTTCACGCCGTATTGAATATAGCGAATTTATTCCACTCGCTCTTACAATCACACAATTTACAATCTCACAATTACTGCCATCTGCAGTATCACAATTACTTCTTCTGCTGCAGTCAATGTCATTCACTCGTAAATGGCTCAATCCTCATTACTCACTAACTAATCACTCACTACTGACTGAACAGTGTTCGCTACTCCTTATTTGGCCTCAGCACGGACAACACAGAAAACAGTTACATGATTGGTACCGCTGTTGCCTGATGCCATGTTTACCGATTGCCCAGCAACACTCGTTGCACGGGCTTCCCTGTTGCATGACGCTGTGTTTACTGGTGTTGCTAGCGACGCTGTCGAGTGTTGTCTCCTGCTGCATCCCTTGGTAACAACACAGCCGCTCCTTTGCTATGTCACCGCGGGGGAGGGGGGCGCCCACCGAGCGTTGCATACTGGTGGAAGGATTGGGGGTATGTGACGTCACTCGCGAGACCGCAGAGTTCACGTGACCCCTACTTCCCGTTGCGCCATCCACGTCACAATATAATGAGTAACAACGTATCAGCAGATGAAGAATATGGATTTAGGAGTAATTCATCCACAGAAATGGCCTCACAAAAATTAATGATATTGTCGTGTATCGCTCGTATAACGCGACAAATAACTTCACGATGTATTTGGTATAGCGAATTTTATTTCACACTCGCTCATACAATCACACAAGTTATAGTTTTAGAACTACTGCTATCTGCAGTATCACAATTAGTACACTCCAAATGCCACAACTGACTGGTTGCTGGCTAATTCGTAACTAACTCGGAGGTAGCTCGAGGACTGACTCGTAGGTAGCTCCAGGACTCACTGACTGACTCAGTACAAAACTGACTTTAAATAGCCTTCGCTGCTCCTTATGTAGCCTTGATCGGACAATTGTCGTCTGGTGCCTTGTTGCTAGCCACGCTGTCCAGAAGTAACCACTGTTACTACTTGGTGACGTCACCGCTGTTGACTCGCGTTGCCTAGCGACCAGGATGCTAGGACTCGGCTAACATCGGCTCGCTTCGGCTTCGCTCGGCGCATCACGGCTGGCGGGGGGTGGGGGGGGGGCGTCATCCATAGCTCAGCATGTCACAATATATTAAATGCACTGGATAACAAAATATTAGTTGGCATTTTCTGCGATTTGGAGAAAGCTTCTGACTGTGTCAATCATGACATTTTACTGTCTAAATTAGAATTTTATGGAATAGTTGGTAATCATTTCATTTATAAAATCCTATCTCAAATCCAGGTACCAAAGGGTTGTAATCAATAACTGGCATATTCATTCTAGATGGGGCAAAGTTAATAATGGTGTTCCCCAGGGATCAATACTGGGTCCTGTATTCTTTCTTCTATATACAGTGTGTCCACCAAGTCCCTTCAGGGTTTTGAAAAATTGTGGCACACAAAAAATTGAGCTAGCCACATGCGGTTTGCAGCAGATGGCATAAGTGGCCTTATTTATGTTTCTCAGTCAGTTGTTTGCGAAATGATGACTATGCAAGGAACATGCACATTGTGCAGGATGGCTTTTTGAGACAAATTCAGTCACCTAGACTCAATGAAATTACCGCACACAGTTCAATATGCAACCTCCAAGTGACAAAGCAATAAGAGACTGGAAACGGTGCTTCCTAGAAACTGGGAGCATCCATGAGCAAGAGAAGTGGTAACCAGGATGTAAGCGATGAATGTGTGGAAAGAATCTGTGAATCGTTTGTACAAAGCCCTACAAAATCCACACATCAAGCTTCACATGAATTGTTACTCCCACATTCAACAATACACAAAGGGCTACATAAGAGGTTGAGGTTGTGTGCATACAATGCTCAGTTAGTGCAACAGTTGAAACCTGCTGATGACATGGCATGTCAAAATTTTGCAGAAGAAATGCTCGACCGCATTTACTTTGATGTGGCCTTCTTGAAAAAATCATGTTCACAGACGAGGCAACATTTCATGCCTCGGGTAAAGTTCACAGGCATCATGTGCACGTACGGGGCACTGAAAACCCACATGTTGTTAGGGAATAAATACGTGATAGTCCGAAAGTGAACGTGTGGTGTGGTGTAATGCATGACCAGGTTATTGGACCCTTTTCTTTCATGAGCAGACGATCAACATGTACACCTACCTAGACATGCTGCAACTGTACACGGTACCACAAATTGAGCACGTACAGCCATACATCATTCTGCAACAAGATGATGCTCCACCTCATTGGGGTCTACCGGTACGCACGTTCCTAGACAGAACATTTCCAGGAAGATGGATTGGCAGAGAATGCCTTGGCATCTGCATTCACCAGACATAACACCACTGGATTTTTTCCTGTGGGGTTATGTCAAGAGCAGTGTGTTTCAAACACCAGTTAAAGGACTTGATGGCCTGAAGACCCGTATAAGGAATGCCATCTTGGCTATTCCAGCGGACATGCTCCACAGAACACGTCAAGAGCTCGAATATCGTGAGGACATTCTCCGTGCTACCAAGGGAGCCCACATCGAGGTTTACTGAGGTCAGTAAAAAACTTCCGGAGTTTCACTGTGGTCTGCCGCAAACTGCATGTGGCTAGCTCAATTTGTTTGTGCACCAAATTTTTCCAAAACTCCAAAGGGACTTTGTGGACATACTGTATAAATGACTTGACAAACAATATAATTAGTCAATACAAACCTGGTCTTTTTTGCAGATAATTATCAGCATAATTATCACGAATTCCAGCCCTTTAGATTATGAAAACAATATTATTCAAACATTCAAAAACATAAATGATTGGTTTAAAGCTAATTTATTGACACTAAATTTCAATAAAACATACTGTATACAATTTTTGACTAAGAATAGTTATCCATTAGATATGCACATTGACTACGGTATCAATCAGAATGCTAAATCTACTAGTACCAAATTTCTTGGATTAATTATCAACAATATGTTGACATGGAAAGGGCATATGGACTGGCTAATGTCCAAATTAAGTTTGGCCTGTTATGCAATCATGGCTCTCAAACTTTATATGTCACAGGAAACAATAAGAATGATTTATTTCTCATATTTTCATTCTGTTATGACCTATGGTATAATTTTCTGAGGCAATTCTCCCCACAGTATTTATATTTTTAGGCTACAGAAAAGGGTAATTATAACTATTACTAACTCTACAAGTAGAGACCCTTGCAGGGAATTGTTTAAGAAACTGAAATTTTGCCCTTCCAATCACAGTACATATTTTCTCTCTATTTATGGTAAGACACAGGGAACAATTTAAATCTAACTCTGATATTCATAGCATTGATACAAGACATAACAACAATTTCCATTATCCAGTATGTAATGTAACTGTATTTCAAAAAGGAACATACTATTTTGGAATCAAAGTTTTTAATAATCTTCCTTCTAGCATAAAGAACTTAGCTCATAATATGAAACAATTTAGATTTGCTTTAAAAAGATTTCTACTCTTAAATTCATTTTACTCATTGGAGGAATATTTTAACTTCAATATTAACTAACAATCTTGGTCTGTTATACACTGGATGCCTAGTAGGATGTTTTTGTGTTTCATTATTGTAGTCTTGTGTCATATTAGTATGTTGCATTCTTTTACATATATATTTTATAACTGTTCGAATGATTTACTCATTGTGATTTGTCTTGGATAATATGTGTAACTACTATGCATTAAATATAATTAATTTTTATTTATATAATTGATGGGATTTGTCCTGTTGTCTTTGACTATTTCTATATCCACTGGTTTTCCAATCATGTAAGGATCTATGGACTTAAGTAAATGAAGGAACAATTATAAATACAAACCACTCCGTCCAATGTGACATATAAGTTTTTACTACGTGAAAACTTATCTCCCTTACATGTTTCGGTCCTTAGAGACCATCTTCTGAGGGAACATCATTATAAACTGGAAACTACCATCACGATAGGTGTTTTGATTTAAAATACATACACTTATATCCTATAATGCACAGTACGCATAAAGTCGAACATTTCACAAGCACAGCTGCTTCCTGGTATTGTAAAGTTTTTAAAAGTTTCTAGATGTTATTTAAAAAACCTTTATTGTCAATAATTAAAAATTTAAACAACGTAGGTTCATGTCCGTACTCCTATCGTCCTTCTTGTATGGGGCAGATTTTGTGCTGCCTGTCTATCTTGATGAGGAGGTTCTTAATGTCCATGATTTATTCTGACCGTCTTACAGTGCACACATTTATTCACCTTACTCT
This sequence comes from Cryptotermes secundus, assembly GCF_002891405.2. Taxonomy (NCBI): domain Eukaryota; kingdom Metazoa; phylum Arthropoda; class Insecta; order Blattodea; family Kalotermitidae; genus Cryptotermes; species Cryptotermes secundus. The sequence continues at coordinate 797,754 of NW_019721015.1, read as the reverse complement.
TCTCTCTTGCACTACATGTTTCAGCACTAAAGTGCCATCTTCAGGTGCTTTTTGATGTACGTCGAACTACTTCATTGCATGCCCTGTTGTCTTTATACTAAAATAACTAAAATATATATTCGTCATATATATTGATAAATTTTAAATATTAAAAGTATTAAAACTGTTCAGGATTTGTCATCCTTATGTCGTATCTCAACACGCAAATCACACCGAAACATGTAAGGGAGATAAGTTTTCATGTAGTAAAACCTTATATGTCACATTGGACAGAGTAGTTTGTATTTATAATTGTTAGTGTGATGGACCAGAATGAAACAAATCAAATGAAAGAACAATTACTTGGTACACTGCCAAACGTGGAACTGACCCACTTAGACTTGGCAATTTTATACAACTTCAACCTCATGACATCATGTGGTGCCAGAAAGACCCACAGATAATTCTGACATGCACATAACTAAGCCCTGGCCTTTGAAAATTAGCCTTGCCAGATCACGAGACAGCCCCAAAACACTACCTCATCCATTCAATTAATTCAATTGAAGGAAAAAACATCAAACTTTACTCATAAATGGTAAAGTTAATGAGCATATCATTGGAAGGTCCACACTCATCAGATCCATCTTATTCAAAGACAACAGTTGTACCACTTTCTAAAGCAAGATTTCTGTGGTGAAGTAGCTAACTGGCAAAAAAACATTTCAAAACAGCACACTTAAAAAGATACTATCATTATATCCATGTTCACCTCTGAAAAATTCAAATGCCACATATGATTATTTTACAAAATTCTTAAACTGAAAAACTCTACAGTAAATTATTTATCAAAGTCAGAAACTGCAGCACAACAACAGACAGGCGACTCTGGGGTTGATCTGCTTCACGGCAAACTTTATAATTCTGGATTCCCAGGATTTTTGTTCCTTAAAATGGACCAAAAAGTCACAGCACATCTTATACACTAGTAGGTCTTGAATGAGAATCAACAATGAAAACATGTTAAAACACTAGACCACGTTCAATATTAGGACTATGAAAGAGTGGGCCTTCTGGGTTGTAAGATGATGTAGTTCAAAGACAGCCTAACGTTTTGCAGAACCATATGACCTCCACCTTCATGATCAAACAAACCACCAGAAACAAGACACAAGCTGAAATGAGCTGAACTTGCCACCTTCATCTGCAGGTTTCCGGCTACGTTCACTCTTCAGACCCAAAATATGGAAAATATATATATTGCTCGGAAACATTGGGTTATCCACGAATTACAACCCAGATCCACATTCAACCCTATGGGGCTGTTTTCGGGTACGGCAAAATACATCTCACATGAGATTATTTTTGCAAACATCTGACAAAAACACAATTTCACTGCCACCACGAGGCACTAAAGCATTCTAGGATGCAGCTAAAGTTCGGTTATCATTGCCTCCTCAAAAAAAAAGCCATAACTACATACTGAGCATATTAAACAAAAACTTGAAAATAATAGAAATATATATATTTCTCAACTTTTCCTTCCTAAATTACTACATATATTACAAACCTCAGAGGGAAGTACTCAGAATGATAAAAATCAATCACACCAGCAGCAACTCTCTTTCCACCTTCCAAAACCACAGACGCCAACGACATTGATTTCAAAACATTTCGAAACAGCTGCTCCCTACCGTTCCCAACCTGGCCTCGACGTAATTGCATCAGCACGGATATACGGCAATAGCACCACGGAACACTGTTCAGAATTCGTAATTCATAATAATACACGTAAGAAAATTTCCCTCGCAATATACTTGCTAAAAATTAGCCAAATTAAATGAAGTGCCACGAAAATACATATTTAAAAACAAATAGAAGTGTATGTTATCATAGCTTCACAAAATAATGTTCACGACCAGTGGGTACAAATGAGTTGGCCTAGATGTAGTTCCTGACGATTCTTGATTAGTAGGGTATTTTGAAAGGGGAAATATACAACCCTGACATCTGATCGCGTGAAGCGCATTAACAAAACACTTTACATACGAATCTAATTCGTATATTTAACATTTGGAATAAAGGGAAATGCTAACCTTCGTTCACAGTTCACAGGAGGTGTTGACAACGCTGTTCCTCTGCACGTAACTATTGTGATACGACAACCCGTTGTTGGGCAACAGACTTGATAAACACTCTGTTGCTAAGTTAACGCAGCAGTGGAACGAGATTATGCAACCCACTTGTAAGTTTCAACCGGTTAACAAGACTCTCGCGCAGGCGCGATGATGTCATACTGCAGTAGTGAGCGTAGTGAGTAGGAGTCGCATGACCTATGCGTTTCCGCGAGTGACATCACATACCCCCACTCAGCCCGTCGCTACGCAACGCTCGGTAAACACCCCTCCTCGCTAGTCTGTGACACCACGCAACAGTGGAGTCAGTGCAGCGACCATTGCTATGCAATCGGTCGATTAACACGTTCCGACAATATAGGCTTGTGGAGGCGGGTTCGATACCTCCACCGTGACCCTGCGAGTTGTAGGAGGAGACGAAAAGAGAAGTCTCAATTTTGAGACAGTAATATATGGTCTCGGACCCGAGAAAGACTGCGCTGGCAAGGCCAGCAGCATATACAAAAGACAGACTCATCCTCTCGTAAGAGGGGCCGCCCACAAAAAAACGACTGTAACTGTCAAACAGTAACAAAGTTCTGGTCGCAAGCCCCAGATGGGTGCTTTACGCCAAGACAGACTGGCCGACTGACCGTCGGTCGTAAAATGAGACTCAGACTCATATCGCCAGTCGTAAAGTAACTCTCTCTCTCTATATCCTTTATAAGTGAGAAACCTGTGTGGAGGTGGGGTCGAATACCTCCACCGTGACCCTGCGAGTCATAGATATGAAACTTGCCTGCAGAGAACAATATGATATTGCTTCCAGCTGGTTTATGGTACCAGAGAATGCGAAAATATGTCAAGTGCTAGAATCAGGAATTATTTTATAATGCAGAACTGTATATTTCCCCTTTCACTTTAGCCTATGGGCGAGGGCACACCAAGGAAACTGGCAACCGCAATTTCCGAGAAATGTAGCAGATTTCAAGCAGGCTACTGGTTTCAAGATTAGCAGGAGCACACTGGGGAAACTTATGTTTGATTAATTGCTCACATCATCTTAAATGGTATGTTCGTCCAATGTAAAACATGATTGTAGGTTTTCATTTCGTGCACTTGCCTTCTGCAATGGTAGATAATAATCCTGATCCTCTCATAATACAGTGGTAGTTGAGACCGGTTTAGACGGCATGAGAAGATAGGACGACGACCATAAGGAAAATATTGGGATGTCAATTAATTTGTTTTAATGAAGGCCAATATATTTTAAACAGGGAATATTGCGTTCACATGCGATACAAAATTTTGATCGAGAGTGCAACAATTTTAGCAAGATAGAAGCCGTATATCCGGTTTATGAGCCCGAGATTAACGGCCGTGGGAATCCACTGTCCTGACTGCGAGACACACTCTATCCTAAGTTGGCACTAACTTCGCCGACAAGCAGCTGTAGCTCGATCAGAATAGTTCGCTTGTGGACTAAAGGCCACAGAGGAAAGATGTATGTAGCCGAACCATGTAATGTGGAAGAAGGGTGACTATATAATAAATTGTATTTAAGACGAAAATGTATGTGAAATAAATGATATATTAATGCAATAGGATGCTTAAATACAATATTAGGAGAAAAACGTTAGGTGCATCCATCCTGAAGCGCTTATATTGTTTCAAAAGAACTTAACCTGAATCTAAACATTGGCTATAATGACATACAGGACAGTCAGCAAACCCAAAATTCCTTGGTTTACAAACTGATAAACGCTTAAACCCCCTCGTTGGTGTCTCCACCTTATCGTGGTGAGGGGGTTTGAGTATGCCAGGGACCCTGAGAGCTATACCAGCGGTAGAGTAGCTACTGGCAGGGCCTCCCTTGCTGGACAGGTGAAAGGGTAGGCATCAGACGAAGAGAGACACCGAAAACTGATGCCGGAAGCAGCGTCATCAGCAGCGACTTGAAGCACAGAGAAAATGATGCTCGAGATGGTTCAAGTTCGTATAGCAACAGGCGTGACCAGAGTGGTTTGAACGGCTGTTGTACTGCGATGTGGAAAGCAAATGGAAAAACTACCACATTATCACTATTCCTGGATAGTCTCTTTGCAAAAACAGAAGATCGCATTAAGTGGAGAAACTGTTTTGGAAGAGACTGTGGACCTGTCATCTGACAGATTACTGATGAATGAATGAATGAAACGCTTAAACATGAGAAATCCTACTAATCAACTGGTTCCTAAGTTAAATGGAGTATGTTATGCAGATAGACCTAATGTTACACATCAGCAAGACTGACACTCTCAAATCAATTTATTTTGCTTACTTTCACTCTTTAATGAAGTAACAGAATAATTTTCTGGGGTAATTTGCTTAAGAGCAGAAGATATCACCACCACCACCATCATTATGATCATTATCATCATTCTCCCTCTCCCTCTCCTCCTTCTTCTTCTTCTTCTTCTCCTCCTCCTCCTCCTCCTCCTCCTTCATGTACCTGAGCTCTTCTTGAGAATATGCCATTCATGCAATTACTCAAGAACTTTGCAACATTTTATGGAACTCAAAAGTTCATTACCATGTTCACAAGAACCTCCCACTGGTCCCTGCCCTGATCCAGATCAATCCCGTACCACCCCATTCTGTCTAAGATCCAATTTAATATTACCCACCCACCTACATCTTGGCCTTCTTAGTAGTCTCTTTCCTCCTGGCTTTCCAACCAATATTCTATACACATTCTGCTTCTCCCCATTCGTGCTACATGCCCAGCCCATCTCATCCTCCTTGACTTCAGCATTCTAATTATACTTGGTGAAGAGTACAAGTTATGAGAGTTATTTACATTAGAAAGAAAACTGGTAGAATTAAGTCTTATGAACAAAAAGGGACAATTTGAAGTAGCACTAAAAAGATATTTAAATACACACTCATTCTACTCTGTTGCTGAATTCCTAATGTATAAAAAGTGGTCAGCTTCTTGCCCTGACAACTTTACTCCATGAAAAGTGTCCCCAGTATCCATCAGGTGAGCCCCAGAGCTGTTCCAAGCACAATGACAACCCAAAAATTGCCTGGCCCTGCCAGTCATCCAACCTACAGCTTATCTATAGTTCATATTATATTGCAGCATCTTGTTGCACTGGGTAGACCTGACTTTGTGCCGAAACGAGTAGTGGGATACAGTAAAGAGATGAAGACAAATGAATATTAACCAAAGTTGCACACAGATGGCAAGTAGTGGAACATAAAGTCAGCTTATCTGACCAACTGAACTATCCCAACTCACATTAATGAATCATGGTTGCAAAAAAGATTATTTACACTCACAGTGAAAGCAAAATTGTTTATGTCTGGAGACACAAACTACTTTGATTTGTCCCAAAGAAGACGTAATCTGTGTCACCCAAGGGAAAAGCACAGTGAACCATGTCACACTCTCTTCAGATTTCAAATGGAAGTTTATACCTACACAATAATAAGTTTGAATATTCTTTTCAATACAAAAGATTTTGTAACAACAGATAAATAGATTACTTATTCAGATGATTGCTTGCGTAATTGATTGACAGATTGACTCATTACAGGTAAACATGTAAATTAAAGACAATTTCTAAATACACACTAATGTTTGTTTTGGAACATTATTCAATGTATGCCTTGTTCCAGAGTAATTCGATTCTGTGACACAACTCTCTCCAATCTAGCATTAAAACAAGACATTCTTAATAATTATATCAGTACATAAGAAAATACACTAACATCTTTTAAAATAAGATCTTTCACTCCTTTATTTGCATTATTACAGTAATCTACCCAGCTCTTTTTAAACATACAGGCTATCATCTTGATATCAAAATTGTGTCTACTTGAGTTAGGCGCCGGAAACGTTCATCTGGCAGATGGTGATGGCTGGGGATTAGTGTGGACACTGTAGGATTACGGGGAGGGGCATGAAGTCGAATATGCTCTCTCCTACTTGAGTCACTGCCACCTACCCCTGGACGGTTACATGTCCGCCACAAACCACGTTTTCTCCAGTAAAGTATGAATCCTGCAAGAAGAGAGTAACAGATTTATCAGTCAGTGTTGACTTGATAATGTGTATTTCAGCATGTAAAAAGTAACAAACTCAAACAAAGAGGAAATTGGAGAATGCCAAGCAAGGGCATTTAACCTTTTCCTTCCCTTGGGGGGGGGATTATGTTTAAAAGATTGCCATGCTGCCTGTGTGTTGACACTTTTATGATCTCTTCTGAAGAATAAATTCATTTACAAAAATATTTTTTTGGACTTGCATATTCACACTGTTTTCCTATATGAGAAATTCGAATTTCAGTACAAAGATATAGGAATTTCACTATTCATACAGTGTTACAATTGTAATATAAACGGTTAAAAATATTTCCACATGCTTGCTGCTTCATTCTGAAGTATTAATCCTTTTGGTCTATTCATTTCACAACATCAAGCTTCAACAGATGTACTATGCTTTTCAACGCTACAGATTGTCAGACAAACCTAGAGGCATCCAGATCACAGTGGCCAGCCACACAGTCGCTATAAGCTGTGAACCCAGGACTGCATTAATCAGCACCACTGAAGCTGGCAGCCATGGGACAAGAGGTACTCTGCCTTCTGTTTTCTGGTCATTCTGTGGCTGTTGGGCAATCACAGCCAGCAAAAACAAGGCTCCTATGAGGCCCAGGCTCCCACACCATGCACTCAGAGCTTCAGAAAGGACAGTAGTCACACCAACCACTGATACACAAACCAGGACACCAATGAGGGACAGCGTAACACGACGACCTGTGGCTGCTGTGGGGGCACACACAATTGGTTGTGCTGTTGCTACCTGTTAGAAACAGTGCCAACTTCTGCAAATAATGATCACATCCAAAAGGCACAAAAACACTTATCTTCCCATTTCTTAGTAGCAATGAGAACCAATGCATAGTAGTCCGAAAGTTCATGAATATATCAGCGCATATCATGCTGGTTTCTACTACACAAAACCTCTATGCACACAACCAGGTGACACACAGTAGTGTAGTTGATCGATGCATTATGCTACAAGCTGGAAGGTCGAGGGTTCAATTCTCCATGTCACTGGATTTTTCAATTGACCTAATTCCTCCAGCTGCACTAAGGCCCTAAGGTCAACTCAGCCTCTAATAGAAATATGTACCAGGAATCTTCCTGGGGGTAATAGGTGGCTGGTGCTTAAGGCTGACAATCTCACTGCCATCTGTGAACCAGTTGTCTACAAAATATGGGAGCCTCAACATCTCACAACCCTCTGGTCCTCCACTGCCTGTCACATGGACAGTTTTACATCTTTTTATGCATAAAACCACATGCCTCTGCCAGCAACTAAACCACTGCAGGAAGTGTTCCTGCAGGCTGTATCCTGCAACCTCCTTAAGTACCGTCATCATAGTCTTTTCAACCTCTCCTACTGCCTGGGACCCATTTCTATTACTTGGGAACAGGAGGTAATCAGCAGGGGCTGGATCTGGAGATGCTAATCTGACATTACACTTTCTCATGGTAACTCTGGAAACCTAAGAATATCCTCAAGTTCCTGGGTGGTGATGTTGGTTTCCAGCATTGTGCACATGACCCACAGGAAGTGCACTCCCCATATCTAACCACTGATTCCCAAGAATGAAAGCTGTTTTGAAGGGATGCAAGTTTCAGGGAGCAAATGAGGCAACACTGCAAGTCATCCTTGCTACTTTGAGAGCACACCTGCTTCACTGGCGGCTGCTGTTGCTCGTAGCAATGTGCTGAGTGCTCATAATTGAAGTAGGGTGAGTAATTATGCATGTGTTTTGTACTTTGCACTATATAAGGAAATGCTGTTTTAGTGTTCCTATGTTTTCTGACATACAGTTCTCCCATTTGTAGCTCCAACCAAATGTAAATCCCTTCAGTGCTAAGCAATTTTCTTTAACAAATTTCAAAGTACAATATGGTATAATAAATGCTGTGATTGCCATGAAATGTTCGCACGTGAAATATAAATTATATTTCCTGTACAAATATTTTTTTTTATATATATTATCCATCATCCTGTTATTTATTAGAAAACAGCATTCTGGAGACTGGATTCTGTCTCAGTCTTCAGGTAAGAGCCTTCTCAGTTGAGCCAAATGGATAGAGCTAATCCTTGTCTCTGGAGATATGGACTACTCTATGAATTGGGTCCAACTGAGTAGTCTTCTACCTGAAGACAGACAGAATCCAGCTAGTCCCTGTCATCTGAGATAGGACTAGCTCTATCAATTGGGCCCAACTGAATACGCTTCTAGATGAAGACAGAAACAGAATCCAGTCTCTGAAACGTTGTTTCAAACAAAAAACATGGCAATGGATAATGTCCAAAAACACAATAACTGTATTAACACTTTGCGGACCAGTGGCATATTTTTATGCCCAGCGCTTTTAAATGTGGTGAACCAGTGGCATATTATTATGACTTTAGGACACGTAATGTTGAAATACGCTATACCTTGCACTGGCGCCAGGCAGACGCATGACTGGTGCGTGATAGACCTCTTCAATGTTTGCTTTGTAGTCAGTAACATGACCCCACTGTTTATGACCCACCCGTTTTCCTTTTGCACTCCAAAAGAAAATGACTTTGTTCATCTTCCAGCTGCATGCACCAGGCAGGAAGTTACTAGTGCAAAATGGATCAAGGTCGGAAGAGGTTGAGGTCCAAGCATTTTCTCGGAGAACAAGAAATATCTGACTTGTTCTCCGATGAGCTATCTGACATCCCTTGTGAGTTTGCTAGTGAGTGTGGCAGGGGCGAACAAAAAATTGTGGCCACAGACATTGAAAGTGAAAGTGAAAGTGACAGTAGCTCTGACGAAAGTGCGGGTAGAAACATTGCGGGGAGAGCCACATGGGGAAAAGTAGACAAAACGCCTGCTTTGGGACAGTTTACTGGAAATCCAGGAGTGAAGCAAATTCCATTGGACCCAATGCAAGTGTCTGAAGTAGCGGAACTGTTTTTCCACAATTCACAATTCAAGCATGGTTGATGTTCAAAGGAGACATGCACAGGTAAAGAAGCCTGTTTGTATTTCTGAGTATAATATGTTCATGAAGGGAGTTGATAGAGCCGATCAGTACTTGGCCTATTATTCTCTTCCTCAGAAAACAATAAAGTGGACAAAGAAAGTTGCCTTGTGGCTTATAAATTGTACCATTTTCAATTCATTTTTGGTTTTCAAAAATCTAAACCCTCATTCAAAATTGAAATACAAGGCATTTCTGATGAATGTGGCAAAAGCCCGGGCTACAGACCATACGGTGGCGGCAGAGAGTCTTAGTACGATTGGGGGCGTCTACTCCCACCCCACGCAGGCCTCATTTTGACCCCCCTGGGTGACTCTCGGGTGATATGCGGAAACATACCCTCGTGAAAATTGTGAAGAGTGAACATGATAAGGGGAAGCAGCCTTCTAGGCGATGCTGTGTTTGCACAGTACACAACAAAAGGAGTATGACTGTCTACATGTGCAAGTTCTGTGTAATGCCACCTCACAAAGGGGAATGTTTCAAGAAATATCACACTCTCAAGCACTTCTAGGNGTATCTTATTACGGCAGTCCTGTTCATCCTACTCTGTTGGAGCTCTTCTTCCCTATCGTGTATATTCTGTTTGTGTAGTAGGTTTAAAAATGCCAGTCCCCAGGGTGATTTAAATATTTAAATTGCCGGTCCGCAAAGTGTTAATATACCATTGTCACAGACTTTTAGGTCTTATTTTTATTTCCTGTTTCGCATAGTGGGTGGTGCAATTCCTGTGTTTACTGGCAAAGCTTTTCACTTCTACCACCAGAGGATGGTCACACAGAGCAATCCATAGTGGCAGACATGTCAGTTATGAAGGGTTAACCTAATCATGTTATTAGTTTACAGCACAATGCTTTATCATTGCTCTACCAATAACATTAATAACAGCCAGGAGTGTAGCTCCTTCTATCAAGAAAATATTTTCTTCTTACACTGTTAAAAATGTGTGGTTCTCTGCAAACACTATACAAATATTTCTATAGAACTGATCACCAAAAACATGTGCATATGGTAAAAGGTTCTGTTTCATGAAACAGTGTTTTCCAAAATGTCAAACAACTTAGCAACTCATTATCAATGCAAGCAGCATTTGACAGCTGGGAAAAACCAAAGTGACATGCAATGGCTGCAACTGCTCTATGTCAAAATTTTTTCTCAGAAATAAGTTTTCAATATGACCCAAAAATGAACCTAAAATATCAGATAAGTACTTTCATTGGTCAAATAATTGAACCATTTCATAGAATCCATTAGCCTAGAAACTTAACATTTAAGGCTTCTCAGGGAAATATGGCAGAGCACTGTCTTGCTACAAAAAATAACTCAATACAGAATTCTCAATTTGTGGAAAGAAAAAATCCCAACACATGACAAAGATCCCCACCATACATAGGCAGAAGATAGCCCAGTGATGAACATCAGCTTCACTACTGCTGACACAACAAAGTGAAAAGAGATGACAATTTGGAGATGACACATCCAAAAAGAAAAGGTATAAATTTCATTGGTCATTTCTTTTACAAAATGTAAACTTTTAAAATATGGACATCCATTTTGATGATCTAGCATTAAATTAATCCAAGCCCCCACCCCTCACCATGCAATAATCTTACTTTAATTTTTTCCTTGTATTCTGCCACGATAGCATCAATGTCGGTTGTACTGCTGTCACTCTCATCACAGGTTGATGCAGATGACAATGTTGTGTCTTCACTGCCAGTGTCATCTGCACTGTTGTGTTCTTCACAATATTCGAACGTGCCAGACTCACTTCCAAGTTTAACCAACTCTTCATCTCCAATTACCAAGTTTCTGTCATTATAATTCACTGGTGCTGTTGAAGATTTCACAGAACCATTACAAATAGCTCTCCTGTCCTGTTCATCATTATTCACTGACAACAATGGTCCAGCAGAGCCTCTGCCACTGTGGTTTCTTGCAGAAAGAACAGATTCTGAAGACATGATTGAACCATTACTAACAACCTTCATATCATTGTGCATATGTCTCACAGAACTTGGTGACTTGGTGACATTTCTCAATTCCACTTCACTTTGATTCATGATCTTTGATTCCAGAGATCTGATAGATTTCACTGAACCATTACATGTTTTATCAACTTGACCCTGTGTTGCCAAATCACATGACAGTGATGTCACTGCAGTTTCATTACTAAGGCTGCAGTTAATTTGACTGGGAATCACATTTCCTTCTGCTAGGCTGATGTCATCAGGATCTATGTAGGTGACAGTGATAGACTCAGAAGAGAGGGTAGCGCTGCTGAGGTTGGTAATGTCACCATGAAGAGAGCATGGGCTGGAGAGGCTTGTGTAGTATTGCTGGTCAGGTCCAGACGAGACATGCTGGCGAATGGCAGCTGGTAAGAAGCCTAAGCCAGACTTCAGACAACGGACTGTTAACCTGTGTTGTTTCTGACCTGCTTCCATGTCATCTTCATCAAACTCATCAAACTCATCATGTGGATGACAGACTGATGTGGATTTCTGACCCACATGACAATATTTCACTTCATTGTCTGTAACAAATTTTGTAATAAGAAGAGCACTTTTTGATTACATAAAACAAAGATTATGGTCTCTGGAATGTGAGGTTGTATAGTATGTCAGACAGGTAGCAACATTTTGGAGAAATGTAATTACCTATTTAGCACACTACATGGCATCATATTGCAGTAGACCATAATCTTAACAGCAATCACTGTGAGAATCTCAGCTCTAGTATAATAACTACATATTTGTTCTACATATTCTGCAGTTCTATTATCAACTATAATTCATTCCAGACTCCTGAGAAAAACTGTGGGACAGTAAATGAAAATGAACCACTGGCATATAGTTTGCATTCAAAACCTATTCCAAGAAATTTGGACTACTTCAGATTAATAAGATAACGTGACTTACACCAAGAAAAATAACTGTATTGTAATTTTATTTTTGTCTTTATATTAAGTGTGCAATTTCTGCTCTGTATGCCTGTTTAATGCCTGAGTTTATTGATGACAAACATCGATCATCCGGTTCCATGAATAATAATTGCTGGCACTTTGGGAATAGTATCTGCACCACACAAACACACAGAGACAGCATGGTGAACTCATAAGCCTACTTCCTTCCTTAAGAAAAGAAACCAGCTGAAGACCAAACATACCCATATTTTCACACCGTGTTCTGAGCTGCTGTAATCCACAATAAATTAAGAAAGAAAGATCAAGGCACCATCAAATTACAACATGAAAGGTTATTTATTTACTTAATTTAACTTAACTGATAACCCAGCATGTTCATTCACTCACTCATGGAACTGAGCCCTTCTTGAGAAGCTGCCAACTGGGGAGCCATTAAAGAATTTCCCAGCATTTTACGGAAGCTGAAGGTTGATTACCGTGTTCACAAGATCCAGATCAATCCAATCAATATCATCCCATCCTATCTCTCTAAGATCCATTTTTATATCATCCACCCACCTATATCTTGGTCTTCCTAGTACTCTCTTTCCTTCTGGCTTTCCCACCAATATCCTATATGCATTCCTCTTCATCCCCATTCGTGCTACATGCCCTGTCCATCTCATCCTCCTTGACTTGATCATTCTAATTATACCTGGAGAACAGTACAAGTTATGAAACTCCTCATTATGCAGTTTTCTCCAACCTCCCATCACTTCATCTCTCTTCAGTCCAAATATTCCCCTCAACACTCTGTTCTCAGACACCCTCAGTCTATGTTCCTCCTTTAATATCAAAGACTAAGTTTCACACCAAGCCATGTTTCAACATCAAAATATCATCAGAGGTGTTCAGTCAGTTAATAAAGGGTGTCTGGATGAAAGGTATCCAAAATAAAATAATTATATCTCAGAAAGCATGTGTTATACACACTTAAGGGTTACAACATTACAAAGGGAAACTATCAAAGTATTTTTCTGCATATATAATTTTTTTTTAATTGCTAGTGGGGTCGGACTAAGTCCCTTGTACTGCGGCCACTTCTGGCCTATTGTACCAGCCCCAGATGATAGGTGAGGGTGATTGTGGAGCAATTGGTGGAATGAAGATTGGCAGGGGAAACCGAAGTACTTGGAGAAAACCTGCCTCAGCGCCACTTTGTCCACCACAAATCCCACTTGACCAGACCCAGGATCGAACCTGCGCCACCGTGGTGGGAAGCCAGCAACTAACCACTTGAGATATGGTGCACCTTTCTGCATATATAACTTTCTCAATAAATTTAAATGTGGGCTCCTTTGGTGGCACAACAAATATCCAGATGATATTCAACCTCTTTCGACGTTGCTTGAAGCATGTTTGATGCTACCGTAGCCACAGTGTCCCTTATGTGGGCTTTCAGGTGTTGAAGCTCATTGATCTTAACCTGGTAGACAATGTTCTTCACATAACCCCACAAAAAAGAATCCACTGGTGTTAAATCTGGCGACTTAGGGGGCCAAGCAATTGGTGCATCTCTGCCAGTCCATCTCCTAGCAATCTCTCTGTCCAGGTGATTCCTAACCTGGTGGCAGAAATGTGGCAGCGCACATAAGCCGGGCATGAAAAAAGAAACTTTCAGAGTTTTCCTTTCCAGATATATGTATGACAATTAGTTTCCGAGATACACATTTTTTATTTTGGATACCTTCCATCCAGACACCTGGTACATTGATAACGATGCTCAAGGTTTCATTTCTTAAAACTTACACTATGTTTAGTAAAACAAGTGAAGTGGCAATCTGTTATGACATACAGAAAGTATTAAACACTTTATTATGCAATTTAAGGATCTTAAATATTCCCCATTCCTGTATGAATTTATAAAAATATGTATTTTTAATGTAAATTTTAGTGTGTATGTTAAAAGGTTGAGTTCAACTAAGACAACATTCGCTTCTTTAGCAATAAGGGGGCTTCATTCCTTTCAAATATAAAACAAATGAACCCATATAATAACATAAAATACTGCAAATGTTTAAAAAAGAGGGTTTAGAATTTCATCGAAGGTAATGGGCAGAACCCTCACAACTATTGTGTGTGGTGCTTCCACTGCCCCGATAACATAGTGAAAATATACAGAGTGTCCCAGGAGGAAAGATCAGTATTCTGGGAGGTCATAGTACAAGTCATTCTAAGCAAAAATGTGTATATGTACATGTGTCTTATTCCAAACAGTTTCTGAGATAGAGCCATTTCATTGTAGAGTACACAGCACATTGCACAGACAAGCAACGTGCCATGTCCTCACATTAGTTGTAAAGTCCATTCATATTGATGGTGGAATTTTTGAAAATGTATTATACTAGGTAAACTGTACCAACTTGGTCACTTGAACAATAAACACCAGTATTAGAAACGTTATGTAATATTTCTTTCTTACCAACAACTGGAACCGTAGAGTGAAATAGCTCTATCTCAGAAACCATTTGGAATAAGACACACTTTTTTGCTTAGAATGACAGATACTATGACCTCCCAGAATATTGACCTTTCTTCCTGGGACACCTCATGGGACATTCTGTATAACTTAAACTTATGAAATCATATTAGTGTTTTCAATCACTAAGTTCATTTGCATTTACTGCTCAGAAGATCAGAGAGACAGTTACTATCCTCTCATTTCTACTCATCAATCAACCTGCTTTGTGTGTTCTGTAGGTAGATATGTAAACTTTCAATAATACTGATGATCTGTCCCTCATCTGCATGATAAATTTTTGTCACAGTTTGTTTTATGGTTCCACAGGAATATCTGTTGCTGTAAATATACACACAAAAAAAATTGGATCCTCTTTATTTTGTCTGATACTGTGAGTATACTCCTCACATCTTATCAGATTTATCTTCCAGTTTTGCCTATAAAGACTTTCTGGCAGCCCAAGCATTGCTTTAAACATACAAACAGCCTATGGAACTAATAACAAAATAAGAGACATGCTTAAGACAAACAGTTAAGAGCAACAATACAGTACCATGTTGGTATACATAAATTAATATGCTAGAATACTAAGAAGGATCTGACCTGTTGCAGTCCCAGTGTGTGGTTGGTAGCGCTTGTGAATTACTGTGGCAGCCATGACAGCATGATCAACAAGTGGACCCACACACATCACACGCACCAACAGCCAAAGTGGGCACACACAGGCCAGCAGACTAGCAGGCAGCCCAGCAGCTAATATTGCTAGTATTGGTGTACCCATACTGGAATTCTCCCTAGCCAGAATATGTGGTAACACCTGCCATTCATCTCCTGTGGCAGTACAGCCAAAATTCAAATAAGCACTCCAACAGACATACAAGACATCTAACAGCCTGATTATCAGCAATGTTCCCAGTATCAGATATAGCTATCCTGCTTGCTCTCAGTACAAAGAGGCTAGAAAACATATACATGAAAGACAAGGTAAAGCTATCCTCGTTACAGGCCATGAAGGCCCATAGGATTTTGAGACATCGAGGCTCCCACATTTTCTAGACCATCAGCTCACAGATGGCGGTAAGGTTGTCAGCCTTATGCACTGGCCAGCCTTTACACCCCAGGAAAATTCCTGGTACTCATTTCTGTGAGAGGCTGAGTCAACCCCAGGGTCATGGTGCAGCTGAAAGAATGAGGTAAACTGAAAAATCCACCTCATCAGAACTTGAACCAGCAACCTTCCAGCTTGTAGCACAGTGACTCAACTAACTATGCTACCACATGCCCCACAAGACACATTCACATACCGTTAAAAATTTTGAGGAGCTTCTCACTCTTGAGTAATTACCTCAAAATCTGTAAAACTCGTGGAAAAAGTTGACTGTGCACATGATTCATTTCTCTCTACACATCTATGTGAAACACATGTTTCAGTTCCATAAATTTTTAACAAGTTAGACCAATATGAAATTTCTTCAAAATTCCATTCTGCAGTTCTCAAGTTGTTACATGTGGACAAAGGATAACATGGAGCTAGATGGAGCATTTTACAATATATCATTATAAACATAAAAACAATCAACAGTCTTCTTCTCCTTCTCCCCTGCAATTAAAACTTAAACCTGAAACTGTATTTTTGGTAATCTCAGTAGAACTGTCAGCACTGGGACTGATCCATTCCAAGACACTTATGTACAGAGGACAACACAGGGTAACACAAAAGAAAAGGGAGTGCCTCAATAAGAGATTCAAACCTGTGACCCTACTTCTCAAGCTGTGCATCTTAGATCTCCAGTTAATAACAGGCAGTACATTATCACAAGCTGCCAGTGCAGCACTGAAATTTGGTCATTATGGACACACTAGATTTTTGCTATAACTTTTATTTGAAATATGTTTCACCTATTTTTGTTTATTATTATTATTCGGAAGGGGTCGGTTACTCCATGCACTGCGACCATTTATTGATCTATTGTGCATCCCCCTTTTCAATTATTCTAACTAGTCACCATGCCCTTCCAGTACTGGTGCTCGCTATCAGCCCTGTTCTGCCAAGATGGATTGGCAGTAACCAGACACCAGAAAAGACAATGAGTGAAGAGTTACGAGACTCCTGAGTCATGGGACAGCCAAGTATGGTCATGAGTCTTGCGGAACTCAGAATCAAGAAAGACTATTCTGGTGAGGACCAGCAGCAATTTCTCCAACCAGAGACAAGAACAGAAGCAGAAGTCTGAGAAGAGAGTCTTGTGACTCAGATTCATGAAACAGAAATATATGGTCATGGGTCCTGCAAGGCCTGGAACCAATATGACTGTGCTGGCAAAGGCTAGCAGCAATTTGCCTGACCAGAGCAGGAGCCACTGAGCACTGTAGTATTAGAAAGAATCTCCATGATTGGAGTCTCTTACCTAGCAATAAGTGAGGAAATAGCAAACTGGGAAAACGTTTGAGGTGCCAGTTTATATTAAGATTAGGAAGAGTAACAGATATGTTGTAATTATTTGTAGTTAAGAGCTATAAGCATCCAATATACTCAATTATGAGTCTGAAACCTGTGTACAGCAACTAACTTTTGTCATTATATTAAAGATAACAACTGTTCTCCTCTACCATCACCTACTTCTGAGGGGAGAAGACATCAACTGAGCAAGGTAGAGCAACAAACACTTCACAAAGTTTGGCTGCAGAGAGAGTACAGGGAACAATGCTACAAGTCTTTTTATCACTCTTCAAGTTGCGCACATCAGGTTCATGCTTCTGTGGATCAGGTGACAAATGCAATAAAATAAGTAAAGCTATCCCTGTAACAGGCCATGAAGGCCCATAGAGTTGTGAGATGTTGAGGGTCCCACATTATCTAGACAATTGGCTCAAAGATGGCAGTAAGGTTGTCAGCCTTAAGCACCGGCCGTGCTTTACTCCCAGGAAAATTATTTAATTAATTCCTGGTACTCATTTCTGTTAGAGGTTGAGTCTACCTCAAGGCCATAGTGCAGCTGGAAGGATTAGGTCAATTGAAGAAAATCCAATGACCTCATCGCGACTTGAACCCACCACCTTCCAGCTTGTAGCATAGCCCCTAAACCAACTATGCTACAGGAGGGAGGGGTGACAAAGGCAATAAGGGCCTTTATATTATATCAAACCATTTCAAGGGCTACTCAGCTTGGCAATTAAGCATGCCTATTAACCTCAAGGAGTGAAGCTTTATCTCTGTGCCCCCTTTACATCTGCATGCCATAGTGTTTAGCAATGATGAAATTTTATCTACATAAGAGTATTTACTCAATTTAACATTTGTTATTTGAGGTTTTCAAAGGGACCAAGATTCAAACGTTTGTCTTCTGGGTTTTAACTCTACCTAGTCCAACAGACAGGACTCTACTTCAGAGGATTCACTTCTATCGTGAAAATGGAGTCAGTATGTATGTTCCTTTAAAACTCTGATACCAACCTACCAGACTACACTGGGCCATAAGCCAGAAGTAACGGTATGATTCCTTGTTCTGCTCAAGTGTTCTGAACTTTCTCCTTTTGGGGGGCCACTGAGAATGGAGGTGTGAATGGATACATATGAATGTCTGTAACCTAACCTAACCTACTCTGAATTACTGGGTTTTTGAACTTACCATCATCCGATTTTCTAAAATCTAGAAAGCACAACGTTTTGGAAACTTGATCTGTTTCCATCCTCAGTTAAGGGGGAGACACCTACTCTATTGGGTCCCTTAGGAAGAGCTAACCTGGCACAGTGACTGAGGTTAGCTCTTTCTAAGGAATGCAACAGAGTAGGCATCTACCACCTCACCTGAGGAAGGAAACATTTCCAGTTTCCAAAATGTTGTGTTTTCTACGTAGTTTTTAGAATACCAAACAATGGACAAGGTCCAAAAACCCAGTAATTTTGAGTGTTACACACCATCATCAGTACCCTTTAGAAGCTAACCTAACCTAACTAAAACCATCAAATGCCATTGTCACATTTGTTCTTCATGGTTCTATCTCCACATTCTGTGGAACAGAGAAAACGAGGAAACAATGTTTGATATGTGAATAGCAGAACATTAAATATAGGAACTTTTGTGTGTGTGTGTGTAATTCCTATTCTTATTTCACTCAGTTTGAAAATGGATATATAGCCCTTGTGCCTTAATGAACTGAATGAATTTATAACCAGAAAAGTGTCAACAGTGTCTGCAGCATGTATCAAGTATCAGATGTTCCAAACAAACTGTCCAATGTCCAACACCCAGCATAAACCCCTCCCCCTTGATGTATGCCTGAAGTAAATACTCACCAGCCAAACGCACGACCAGGGTGTGCAGAGGTGTGCACACTTCAAGCAGAGCCAAAGCAAGGCCCAGTATACTGAGGGATGCCATGACCAGGCGGGCCCAGTCAACATCACGGACTTCAAACACATGAAGCAGGGGTACAGGTGACCATTTCACAGCTCTGACACACAAAATCAGAGAAATGAAGTTTGTGGCAGTACAGTATATTATATATTGCTGTATGGTTGAATTTGCACAAGTCAAATGCCCATATGACACAACTCCATTCTATATCTTGGTGTAGAACAGACTGGGTATACAGTCCTATGAAGCTTCAACCTACAATGGGCTTAGAATATTGACTCTGAGATACCAGACATCCCCACCTGGGAACTGAGTTCATGACACCAAATGGCTATCACATGGCCCCACTAAGCAAAGTACTGCACCTCTTTCAAGTTGCAGGACTGCTGGAGAGCTGAATCCTACAAATGGTGGTAAGATGAACAATATATCAAATATAGTTAAGGTGCAAGAACTGAACAACACCCACCCTCTAATTAAATATAAAGTTCACACATTTAGCATGATGGACTCCATGATATACTGCTATCTTATCAAGTTAATTTCCAAGCTTTGACATTAGGAATAAGAGTGACTGAATGAGGTGGCTATATAATGTGATGTTTACTGAGTTGTTTTCATATTACATGGTTCTTCATCCTTTGTGTGCACACCCACATCTCCTCTACTCAGTTTCCACATTCCTAGTCTCCACTGTATAATTCAGTCAACTGTCTGCCATACATATGCATTTCACAACTGGAACAAACATTTTGGGGATAAGATGGAGGCACTCTTTCCAAATGTGTACGCT
This sequence comes from Cryptotermes secundus, assembly GCF_002891405.2. Classification (NCBI taxonomy): domain Eukaryota; kingdom Metazoa; phylum Arthropoda; class Insecta; order Blattodea; family Kalotermitidae; genus Cryptotermes; species Cryptotermes secundus. The sequence continues at coordinate 778,001 of NW_019721015.1, read as the reverse complement.
TTTCCCTTCCCCATACATACAGTATGTTCAACATTTGGGCTCTGACAGTAGCTGCAGATGCAATGTTTGAAATCTGCATATGCAGAAGTCCCAGTAACCATTCAAAAGTCAGAACACACAGGAGAAAGCTACACTAGGCTTCCTGAAAGCCAATTTTCAGTTCACAGACATCATGGAATTAGTGCTGAGCACAGCCAAAAGTTTATCATAGCCGAATTTATAACTTCTGCAGCTGCTATTCAGTGATACAGATGAAAAATAAATGATTTCATTGAAGGATCTATTCAATTTCACCCAACTTTTGACTCCAGTACTCCCTTCTGCACAGCTGAACATGTGCTGTGTACTCTTGATACCAAGAGGTCCGGTACCAGCAACAGGAAAGCGTGTCACTGGGCACAATGCCCAATCCAAACCTTATTATTAAGCTTTCAACTCCTTGTCCCCAACAAAAGTTGTCAGATGACCAACTTTTAACCAACTTAACTATATCCACCACCATACAAAAGCAAAAGTATCCACCTACTTTTTATTGACTCTTTGACCCTCACATGTTCTATATGATATATACCGCAATCTGCCACAGGCTTACACAGCTGCTATGTAAGTTCCAATGAATGATACTAGACAGCAACACTGGTTATTTTACTGTACTGATATGGTTAAAAATACTGTTAATTTTAAATTTTGACAAATTTGTATCACTTCAGAATTCTGGTACATTTCAAGATATGGGAACAGTCAGGATACAGTGGTTAGTTGCTATATGTACCATATACTTTAACAGTAAAAGCTCTGGATTCTTCTCGTACAGTGTATTTATGTGTCCCATATGATACTCAGAATAGAGAGCGATTATATTGCCAAACACCATTAACTGCATTCCTAGATTATCTCTGTAATGGAGATGCAGTGCATTTTCTGTAGAGTAGGATGTAATTTTTCAGATATTATTATTCAGACTTTTCATGCAGCCTTCCCCGTTGATACAAAAATCCCACCCGTCCATGTTAATATCAAAATTCTGCCCCAGTCCAGCTCTCCCAGTGCTATCATCACACTTCCAACCAAATTCACCCTACCTTTTATCACTTCCAAGTGCTTTACCTTTCCTCCAACCTGCCTTTACCCAAAGGATGAGCAGAGACTGCCTGGGGGCTTTCAGTGCTGAAAATTTCTAAGTCCCCTCCCCCACCAAATGAAGGCAGTGTCTCTCATTACACCACTCTATTTTCTTCTTTCCCAGTTTTCAAGCTTGGAATGTATAATGTCACATCATTACACCACACAGCTGTACAAGCCTGATTTTCCTATTCAGATACACAATTACTGGTACTCCATAAAATAAAAGAGACCATAAACTAACAGCGCCATGTTTATTCTCCTGTATGCCAACTAAAATTGTTCACATCAAAATGTGCAGGTGTCACATGTTTTTCATGTCTAGTCAGGTGATTACATCAAGAGAAAGATAAATATGCAATGCCAGCAACTTGAAGACATCCAGTGATCGAGGCTACCTCTTTCTAAGGGACCCAACAGAATAGGTGTTTTCCCTCACCTGAGGATGGAAACAGATCCAGTTTCCGAAACGTCGTGTTTTTCTTAGTTATCTTAAAACCAGGACAATGGATAAAGTCCGAAAACCCAATATCTCTGTGTGTTATACACCATCGTCAGAATCCTATAGTAACTACTTGAAGAAATGTGTTCTAAACAAAATTGGACTCACTGAAACTGCACCATCAGGGAGACAACCACAGCAACTGCAGAGTAAGAGACAAACATGACAAGCAGGGCAGCACCCGCAGCAGTAACTTTTTGTCTTCGGCCTTGGCTCTTCCTCCAGCTCTGAGGCATGATGCCAATAAAACTCAGGAAGCCAAAAGAGCAAATTGCAGTTCCTGTGAGCACCTGAAACCAGAGAGTCACATATTGCATGTAACAATGCAATGCATTCACACAGCAAGTGTTTCTGCTGTGTCCAATATTCAGGACAGAATTGTTGTGCTTCTGAATATGTGCTTTCCTTCTGCACAGCATGACTAACACAAATTATACATTCATATGTGCATTAGTACGTGTCAAACCAAACTCTTCACACCGACCTCAAGATCCCATATGTAAGAACCGTAATCACAGACAGAATCCAAAAACATTATCAGAAACTGGAATCTCACCCCAACAACGCAATAGCAGCTCTCCTTCAACCTACACAATACAGAAGACCAAGACGAACTTGGCCAAACGATCTCCAGGAAAACTGAGGTGTAATCGATGGATTACAGCTCTTCAAGCCAACTTAGTACAATAGAATAATTATTGTACATGACAGCAAATTAGCTCATAGAATGTAAATTCAGATTGCTAATAAATGATAAATAAAAAAAAAAATATCTGCATCAGTACTGTTTCTGCTAGACTGACACTAGGGACAGAAGTCCCATAGATGGCAATGATGACACTCAAGGCTTCCATATTTCTGCCTACTATTACATTCCCCTCGAGGCTTTTGTAACCTATGTCAACTAATGCAAAGTGCTTCTCACTAGTGAAAGTTAGCACCACCAACATTCATGTGAACAACAAAGCTATGTAACTGGAGAGGACACACAGTGACAATATGCTACAGGGAAAAAATGAACTGCCAGAGATGTGGAGGAGGACAATCCATGGGCTGTCCATCCATGGTTAGTGTACAGTATGCATAGTATATGGCACTTGTTAAATATAACTTCAAAGCTTCACAATGTCATCCATTTTGTAATTAGCATTTCATCCAAAATTTGTTTTTGTTTACAATCCACTATCAAATAAAATTTCACACACTCAGTTTTATAGTTCATCAACTTAAATGGAAAGACACATAAATTTTTCATGGTGTCTGCATGTTATCTTATTTCTACACAAAAGAAGATCTTAAGAAACTGTCTGAAATCACAATCAAACCTTCAGGATCTCTATAGAAAAGGAATGGTAGGTCAAATAATTAATCTTTAAAATTATGTTTCTATGACAAGTTCAACAAAATACCAAGAGTTCTGAGCATCTGCAATGTCAAGAAATGCAGCGAAGGGCCAATATCAATATCAGAGTTCAGATAAGTGTAACTCTGACTGTTGGGGTTTAGCCATGTCATGTGCTGAAGCTGCTCCAGTGTTTCAGCATCTTCAGGGTATATGGAAGTAAGAAGGGCAAGGGCATGGATGTGGTGCTATCCAGTGGGAATAGACTGTGTGATTAAGGAAAAAGGAAGGCTGAAGAAAAGGAGGTGAAGCTAGACTTTGCTCACTTTCTATCCACAGTCATGGTTAATGTCTGATTATTTCAATGACTTCTTTGATAATGTGAGGTCAGGAAGTGTGAATGTTGGATAGGACAATGATTCTCAATTGTCTGCACCTTGAACCCACCAGTCATTTTGTCAAGGAAAAAAAATGAAGCATACCTTCAAGGCTGGAGCCACACGAGCACACAAAATGTGTCCGTCGTAACGAACATCATGACGTCTGTTGTAGAAATAAACAAGAGAGGCGAATGCTACAATTTCTTCTGGCTCCATTGCAAACAAAACACTATGCACTGCATTCTGCAACTGTGTGGTGTCCTCAGCAATGTCCGTTATGAAGTATGTTCATTGCAATGGACGTACTTCGTGCACTTGTGTGGCCCAGCCTAAAGGTGGCTGATGTAGGATCTCAAGCTTTCATGCTGAATAAGGTCAATGCATTCATCTTGAACTATCGGCTGTGTCAGTTGGTTAAAATTACAAATATATCAGGTACAATCTCTGTCCCCATCAGCAGAGTCTGATATGACTATACTAAATCCTACCCTGTAACCATAACCAAGCTTGAGCCAGTGGCTGTTTGGTCAGTAGATACATGGACCACTCCACGAAGGAGTTTGCCAAGATCAGGCTTCACCTCAGAAACTTTAACCTTGATGGGGGATTTTGAGCTCAGTTGGTCCTGGTGCTCAGTGACTAATAAGATCAAACAGTACAGACACCGATCTGGAAATAAGACTCAGCTAAGCAAGCTCACGACTCTGCCCACTGTCTTGTGCTCAGTTCTAATGATAGAAAATGGGTCAGTACATAGATGGGACAGTCTGAATTCAACATCACATTTCATCCTGATGTTGGGGACAGAGATGATACTTCAAGTGTTGGTCATTTTAACCAACTAACAGTCCAAGAGGATTTCATTAATTAAAGCTTCTCTTTTTCCAAGAATTATATTTTTACAATTACGTGCATTCCAGTATTATATTGATCATTACTGGAAATTCTAATATTTTAGACCTAACATCTTATCCAGGTGATGAAGTCCCACCAGTTGAGAAACACTGTGGTAAGGCTGTTTAATGCTGTTTGTTCTCAGAAGGTCCCTATATCAGTCCATTTCCTCATTCTATATCAGTCATCCTGAAAATATCAGCTGCAATATCTGAACACCTTCAGCATACAGCAAAGCTAAATACCAAATGCCAAAGTCACATCACACGTTCCAGTGCGAGCCCAGAATGATAAGACTACAGTGTCACTGTCAGGCTTGTGAAGACAAAGAAACATAAAGTATGCATACAAAGTAATCACATGTACATAATTCATTATAAAGTCACATTATTGTTTTGTAATCCAATTCAGCTATTTAATCTGTTTCTAGCAGATGACCCAATCAGTAATCATCCAAATATACATATATACATATCTATATATATAATTATCAATATGTTTTACATTACAATAGCTAGTAGCTATGCATAGGAGCAGAAATAGCAGCAACAGACAGCAGCAGAATTATGTGTGAGGCAGTATTCATCTTTGCCACAGAGAGTTCACAATATACCTCTATTGTCAGTCTATCAAGCTAAGTATCTCTTATGTACTCACATATATAGAAGGGCATGTGTTTGTTTGTTCTTTACATATTTCCACAACACTGCACCTACTGTGACCAAATTTCATATAATGACAGAGAGCTCCCTGGTAGACTTCAGTTGCTTGAAAACATGCATGCCTTCAAGTTCAAGCCAGATTACTTTCCCATTGTTTCATCCATAAGAAAGGCATTAAAATCATAACAATAATGGAATTCATGACAGGATGAGGGAACACACAAAATATCTTCTGCTGTTACTATGATATGGAAGAAAACCCAAACTATCTTCTGCCATCACCAAGAGATGGGGAAAAACCCAAAGTATTTTCTGGCACTGCTCAATTTATTATAAATGTCTAGTTATTCGAAATGTGCGTTATGACCAGGAAACAATGGGCAGATTTCTTAATCTTAGTACAAATATAGCTGTCTTCAACATACAGAGGTTCTGCATTTTTGACAAAGTTTGTTCTTATAAGCAGATAATATTACATATCCATAGAAAGTGTTCTCTGAGTAAATTTTATATTTAAAATTCAGTAACAATAATGATATAAGCACAAGAATTCCCCATTGAAATTTCAAAGGGGTTTAAGCTAGTGAAACCTAATTTGGAAAAGCACTGAACCATCTGAAGTTTTTGAATATTTTCCACACATGCACAGACAGCTTCTTGGAATTTTAACATGATTCTGTCAGTAATTCCAAACTTATTTTCAGTTAAAACAACAAATATGGTGCAAAGTATGCCATCTAACTAATTCCATGGAGCAAAGTCATTCTGAAGAAATTAACAGTAGCTCAGCTATTCCCTAACTTTCATGGAACCCAAAGGCTCACTACTCTGTTCACAACAGCCCACCACTGATCCTTATGCTGAGCTTTAACATGATTCTTCATTAGGTTATTAGTCAGACCCCGCCCAGCTATTCCTTGTCTGTTGTCTGCATCTGCTCTGAAAGCTCTAAGATTGTTTGTCATTATGCAGTCAACTACAAAATAACTGTGAACAAACCCCTGATGACCCAGCAGCCATGAAGTTCTGCCCAGTCCAGTTGGAGATGTCAGCCTTCAGCGATCCGACTATGACAAAGAACATGACGGTCACAGCCAGACTGATGTTCAGCAGCAGCTGCAATGCCATGGAGTGCTGCAATGGCAAGATAGCAACACACTCATATGGGTGGCTAAGCTGTTTCATAACAACGTATGTATTGCTACAGTTGTTCTGTAACAATGTATAGCCATCATCATTCCCTTGCAGTCTGCACAAATAATGACTAACATTCTAATCTTCTGGGATATGACACACTGTAGTCTGACAGATGAATATTGTTACGTGTACAGCCAAGCAACAGCACAATAAACATCTTCCCGCTTAAGGTCACACAACAATAGGATAAATGTTTATAGCTCATTTCTAGGAAACAGTCAGCATGCCAATGAACTGGTGAGACAGTTATCACGTGACTTGGTTTCTGTGTGATCTGCACTACACAACAGTAGAACTGTGTTTTCTGTGCATGGTCCATGTCCACAGAATATGAGAGGGTATGGGAATGGGAATTGGCTTCACGTGAGTTCCAAAGATCCAAGGGAATAGCAGTGTGGCCAGAAGAAGAGATAGAAGACTTAGTGTGAGATGCTACATGAGCTATAGTTACAGTAATCTTGACATTGTAAAAACTAATTGTAGTTACGACCAGCGAAGATCCAATAAACCGATTCACCAGTCCAAATTCGCATCTTAGTCACTGAAATGTGACAATATCAACGTTTCTGAAGGACATTCTGCACTGAAAATGGAGGAAGAATATTCCTCTAAAATTTGGTACCCACCTACAGGACTATAATGTGTCACAACAGAGAAGACCACAATCTGGAGTTTAAGATTACCTTCAGTGAATCTAGCAGCTGTAAGGATATAAATGGATTTTATAGGAATCTGTGTTTACTTGGTATCATTTTCAAAGTTAAACATCCTTCTTCTTTTTTATCATTGATGTTCCCACTTTATGTTAGTTGCCTAGCAACAAAACCTGTGGTTCACCATGGCATCTCCAACACCCACTGGTTAGCGTGCTACCTAGCGGCAAAAGTATAAAGATGCACACATCTGATACACTAGCATCAGTCACAACTATGCTTGCATCAAGACAACAGTGCAATAGTGAGTCTAACAGCTGCTGACTCTGTCAGCGGTTGCCGGCACTCATCAGGACACCCAGCCACAGCAAAAGCTTTGCCGGCCAGATGGCTTGCAGTCACTGGACTGCTACAAAGAAGAATGCCAGGCTGCTGCAAGGAAGATTATCAGGTCACTGCAAGGAAGAACACTGGGCTGCTGAAAAGAACACTGTCACTAGCTCAGGCTAGCCCGTTTTACATGGTTGTCTCTTCGAACATCAACATTCCCAAACTGGATTGGACACATAAAGACAGATATTTATAAGAGTGAGATTGGACTAAGTCCTTTAGTACTGCAGCCTCAGATGGGCCCATTGCATCAACCCCTGAAGATACTCATAGATGGAGCACTGACTGAATCCTTAACTGGTAAGAAGAAAACCATCCTTGGAGGGAAACCTGCTCCAGTGTCACTTTATCCATTCCAAATTAAATATAGACTACCCTTCGCTCTATCATGGTCTCCAAGGTGAGAAAATGGAATCTAACCACCTCAGCTATTGCACAGCCTAAAATACAGGATACTGCAAACACTTATTCAGTGTTCATAATACTCCTGACAAGAGCTCATGCAGTTAACATACTTCAAGCCCCAACATGAAGAGGACAGAAGGAACAGCAGTGACTGCCAGTGCCATGAAGTCAGGGAGATGTCCACCCAGGACGCTGGGTAGGGATCCAATTTTGGCCTGGATCCACTGCTGGCAGCGGCCGCCACTGATATAGTCCATGGTAGCACTGAGACTCCTTGAGCAGGCTGCCAGAGCTGTCATGTTGGCAAGGAGACCAAGCCACAGGGTGAGGAAAGCAGGAAAATCCTCTGTCACATATCGGCGTCGATGTTGCTTCACAAGCACAGAATGCCGTGCTGCTTCCAGCTCACCCTGACACAGAGCTGTGGACAGATGTATGATAACTTTGAGTTCTTAATACCCAGAGTTCAGTCTCATGTACAAGAAGCACATCTCACAACACAATGTTCTTCATGTTAATTTATTACAGATAATATCTGTCAAATTATACTGTCAATACGGCTAATCAACTCTAAATCTACTGCACTATAAGGCAAAAGTGAAGGAGAGTGGTGTATTATGGATACCATTTTGTTATTTTCTGAAAAGCTTTGTAAATAAAATTAAAAAAAAAAGTATTTACTTACCAAATTACATGCTGTCATATATTTTATTTACAAAAACACAGAAAATTGTGTCTGTCTGAAATTCATGTTATTACAAGAGGTGTGTAATATGGAATATATAATATATTTGGTTTAGTGGTTTAGTCTGCAATGGAAAGGATTTTAAAAATGTTTATGGCATAAATGTATTTAAAACTACATTTCCGCTGTGTAATCAGACATGACAATGCATGCCTTAATCTGATGCCTTGAAAGAGTCAGTAATATGAAGTGCAATATTTAGTACGAGTATTACTTGCCTTAAATTATATTCCATTGCATTGCATTGCATTGCATTGCATTGCATTGCATTGCATTGCATTACATTACATTACATCATATTCCCCAGATCCAAAGTTAGTCAAAATGACTGTAGGATGTGGAATATGTCACATAAATACAGAAACATATGTATAGTACAACTGAAGTTTTCACACAAGAAACATAGTGGTTACACATAAGACTATTCCATTACTATACTGAACAAAAGCAATGAGACTCAGAATTATGGAAACTGGATCTGTTTCCATCCTCAGGTTGGAGGTGAGACACATACTCTGGTGCGTCCAGTGATTGAGGTCAGCTCTCTCTAAAGGACCCAACAGAGTATGTGTCTCCCCTCCCCCCACCTGAAGATGGAAACACATCCAGTTTCCGAAACATTGTATTTTCTAGCTTCTAGAATACCAGACGATAGAAAAAATCTGAAAACCCAGTATTTCTGAGTGTTATACGCCAATGTCAGAACCCTTTAGAATCTAAAAGCAATGAGCCATATATGTGGATATCCAATGAAAGGATACAGCTTCCTACACTAATTTAAACATCATTTACGCATTATACAATAAACAGAAAGACCAAAAACATAAACTAAACACTAGACAGATACACCTTAATTTGTTCTAAGCCAAAAATATTTAAGATACCATAGAAACAAACAAAGTGACTTCCTACCATACTAAACAAGAGACCTCAATTGGATACAGTTCTGTGGTATCACAGCACCATCTCTGAACCTCTGTGGAGCCACTTGGAATATGAAGTTCATCTTAACGACGCTGGAAAGGCCGCACTCCATAATATAGCGCACAAAATTAGGTACGGCATTCTTTCAGGATTATCAAGCTTACTTCAAAATGAGATGCAAATCAGTGAAAACCTCCCATATCAAACTTATACACTATGCATGGAAGGGTTTGTAGGATACATGGAGAAGTCCATTTATGGTCTTATATAAAGATGGCATTACTGTAGATCAATGTGACTGAACACTGTAATTGTCCCACAACTTTCAGTAAAAATCTCCCACACTGAATTTGAAGAAAGTCTATTCAGCAGTAAGAGACAGACAGATGGACAGACATGACCTCAACATAAGGCATTCTATCTTTAACTTTGTAAAGAATGTCTAATATTTGTGGTTTATTCTAAGTCATACAGGGCGTTCAATAATCGAGGAAACCTCCCAGCAGCGTGGATTTGACACAGCATTTTTCACTGATTTCTGCTGTAACTGCCGACAGTGGAATGAGTCATTAGTGCTGATAAATGCGCGCACTCTCGCTAGAGTAGAGTGGATGGAATGTTTCTCCGTGACTACTATGGCCTTTCCTGCTTGTGAGAGTGCAGTCGTGTCGCTGATTCCCTCACATCAGTTTCTGTATATGCACACATTTATAAGAATACTGTAAAAGGATAAGAAACTTACCGTGCTTTATATCAGGTGCTGAAAGTGACCCCTTCTGCTTGCAAACATGCCTCGCATCTCATAAATAAATTCTGGGACACTTCCTGGAGTTGGTCTACAGCAATTGAACCAATTACACGTGTTGTTCCATTCTGCAGAGCTTCAAAGCTATGAGGATTATTCTTGTACTTTTCCATTTAGGTTTTTCCAAAGATAACAAATTGCAAAAACTGAGATCTTGGGATCTGGGAGACCACAGGCCTCTACTGATTATTCTGTCCTCAAACACTTCCCATATTGCAACTATGGTTGCATTAGCCGTATGTGGTACAGCGTTGTCTTGCTTAAAATACTCATATTGTCTTTCTTCAGCAGTCAGCTGATTGAAGCACAGATTCATTACATCATTAATGTAGCGGTCAAAGTTCACGGTTTTATGGAAAAATAAGGAGCCAATGATTTGCCGTGGACTTACAGCACACCAACCCCCCACCTTTTCATTATGTAATGGCACTTCCTGTATAGTGTGAGGATTTTCATCGCTCCATATTCTTGCATTTTGTGCATCGACATGACCACTAATGTGAAACCATGCCTCATCAGTCATGAACAGAAGCTGTGGATCCACGATTCCATCGTGTACATTTTGCAGCAGCCAGTTGCAAAAATGAACCCCTTCTGCATAATCTTATTGTTTCAGCTCATTCACAATTGTTATTTTTTTTCTTTGGCGCTACAGCTCCAGTGGGCCTAGGCCTACCTCCATGAACTTCTCCGTTCACTTCGGTTTTTCTAGATCTTACACATTCAGTAGGACTCCTTGGGCGGGTGATCAGCTCGTCGCAAGGCCTCTACCTGTACAAAAACACAGAAAAACGCACACACACAAAGTAAACATCCATGTCCTGAGTGGAATTCGAACCCACGATCCCGGTTTCCAAGCGAGCGAAGACAGTACATGCCCAACTGTTATTTTATACGGGCAAAATTTTATTAATTTTGTGGCCGTGAAAGCGGATCCTAGTGAAACGCCAGTTTCCTATGATAAGCGTCTTAACGATATTCAAGGGCCGGTCTGTAGTCGTGCCTCAATATCCCGAACCTTTTCTTCAGTCAGCACAATCCTTTTCGATTGCTTCTTTATGTCACACACTGAAACTGTGGCCCGCCACTTTTTTACGGACTTGGATACACACGACTTTGTCGGAACTGGCGAGCCAGAATATTTAGGACGAAACTTATGGATACATTTTCTGTAAGTTTTTTTCCTTGTAAAAGTTTCGACAGTAAACACACGCTCTTCAGTAGTGAACATCACTTCAGTATAAATGTCGACCGCCTATCGACACCTCTAACAGAGGCTGACTATTAACGAAACTTACTGCAGTGACAAGATAAGCCCAACTGACGGCGCGCGTTTATCAGCGCTAATGACTCATTCTGCTATCGGCAGTTACAGCAGCAATCTGTGAGAAATGTTGTGCCCACTCCGCGCTCTTGCCAGGTTTCCTCGATCACCGAACTCATTGTATAAACAAAACAAAAAAACTTCGTGGCCTGTTGTCCGCAAGCGAACTATACCGACCGAGCGACCGCCGCTTGTTGGTGCCAAATTTTGCGGATAGAGGGTGTCACGTGGTCAGCGCAACGGATCCCCACAGCCGTTAATCTCGGTTTTCTAGACCGGAGCCGCTATTTCCTTGAAATAGCTCCTCACTTATCCTCATGAGGCTGAGTAGACTCCGTTCCAGACCCATTACTTCTCAGAAAATCTGGTAGCGCCGGGAATCGAACCCAGGGCCTCTGGATCTGTAAGCAGGAACTCTGACCACTAGACCACAGAGACGGTCTAACGCATTGTATAAAATACATAAATATACGCTGGGAAAACTGAAGAATTTTTAACGTTAAATAAGGTGGTATATATAGTTACCACTAGATAGTTTTAAGGCTTAAAGTTGTCAGCCATTAACCACTCCGAAACATAGGGTTCACTGAGCAGGAAAGAAGGGCTTCCTTCAATATTATCTGCATTCCGGGCCGCCACATGTTACACTGAGTCTGCTGACATGACACGGGACAGCCATTTTTCAACTACCGCCTTGAAGTTCTTAAAGCACCTCTAGGCGCTTATCTACCCTAGGGAAGGAGGAAGAGGTGGCGCCTGCTAACTTTGATATTACAGTGCATCTATGTGACGAGAGGCTCACAGAGGGTAACTGTGTGTCAATATCCGAGACATCCCTAGGGCACATGTTGCAATATTGGAAGTGACGACAGATCGATAGACAAAAGGGAGGCTAAGAACTGCCTCTTAATGCACAATGGCTGTTCGTATGAATATCTGTCATACCTTGAATAGGCAACCTTATGGAAGGAGAGGCCTATGTGTTCAACAAGATCTCTGGTATGATTTTGGCTCCATGTTGAAAACAGAATCCAGTAAATTGCTGCCGATGATGTAAAGACCCAAATCACTATCCGATGACGACGTAACCTCAAAGATTTTTCACACAACTACTTGCTTAAGAAAGAAAGTAGGCTTTCGATATCATCACGTTGTCTGTCCATGTGTCACTTTTAATTTTTGAACGTGATGGCCGATTTTCAATAAACTTAGTACAGATATTATGATACTGAAGCCTATTCAAACGTCATATTTTTAATTTTAGGTAATTCTGCAGTAGTTACCAACCGTGGGGTGGGGTGATACTGATTCAACTACGTCGGCCACTAATTCCGCTGTTGTAGCAGTTCCAGATGACATATCAGTATGGAACATTTGGTGAAATGAGAAGTGTCAAGGGGTAACCGAAGTACTCAGAGAAAATCTGTCCCAGTGGCAGACTGTCCATCACAAATCCCACTTGACCTGACCTGGGATCGAACCCAGGCCGCCACGGTGGGAAGCCGGTGACTAACCGCCAGAGCTGTGACACGGTCAGACAGTAACTGAACATGGTAACGCGTGTGGTTGTAAAGGCACTAGCCACACTCAGTTTATACACATTGTAACCGTACGTACCTCTGTGGAAATTATTTAATTAGGCTGTGACCTAAAAGGATTTATGATAGACAGATACAGTGGAACATCGCTTAACGAGCATAATCTGTTCCAGAATCTTACTCCTAATGCGAAACACTCGTTAAGCAAAACAGTTTTTCCCATATAAATTAATGTAAAATACGATAATGCGTTCCATGCCGAAAAAAAATACTCAAAAAACTTTATGTATAACGTTTATTCAAAGAAAATTATATATACATTGTTAAGGAGCGTGAATCATCTTCATCTTTTCTTCTGTGTGGAATGAACCAACCTGGAATGCGAATTCGATTTGCAGAAAAAAAAATCGAAATAATTAGTTTATTATTTATGATACATATCTAATTCTTTTTTACTATAAAGCTGTCTAGAGACATTTGTTTTTGCCGACGCTTCAAAATTTGGTGAAAATGCGACACAGCATTATCTTTAAATAAATTTGTAACGAGCATAGCCACTGCCTTATTAGGGTGATGCTAGCGGAAAGAGTGCTAAACACAGACTGATGTACACGTAGCAAGCGCACAATCCGGGACTTCCCCTCTCGTCACTCGTTATGCGAAACGTCGCTCGTTAAGCGAGTCACTCTTTTACAATTTGTTTTGCTCGTTATGCGAATTACTCGTTATGAGATGTGCTCGTTAAGCGAGGCTCCACATCTCTCATTATTTTTGTTTCATTTTATTGCCACTGTGGGGCTTGTAAGAAAGAGACAAGTCAGTGAGTGAAAGGGAACTGTGGTGTACAGTAGCTCAAAACAGTCGCAGAAGAAATAATGGTATTACCGTCGGTGATCGGGAGCAAAGGTGTAGAGTACATGAAAGAAGCCGCTGAACAGAGAATTGGTTTACAGTCTGGGACAGGTAGACTGTAGTTGCAAGAAGACGCTGGAGAGAGAATGAGAAGTCAGTCGGGGTTAGCGAGTGTGTACGGTTGGTAAGCTGGGAGCGAATTGGTGTGGCCAGTGCAAAAAAGTTAGGAGAGACGGAGAGGCTAGCTTGGAGGACTAATGTAAGATGTACTATCGCTGTAAGCAATGTTAATGTAGACAATAGTACAAGGTGTGTTACGGAGACTCAGTGATTCATTAACCCCGAAGTGTGTTCCACTCCCATGTCCGAAGCACCCCTATCCCTGAGATAAAGAACCAAGCCGAGCGACAGTCGTGGCAACTGTAAGTCGGCGAGCGGCAACAATACGTAAACAAATCTTCTGAAAATATGCAACTTTTGTTAATGCAATTTGTTTGTAGAATGCAGAATAAAGCGAAAATATTACGAACTTTCCTTCTGATTGCAGTAATTAATGAACAATTGGAACTAAACATGTGAAATTTGGTGCGCAGATTGACAGGTTGGATGTCTGCATATGGTGTATGAAATACTGTCTCTCAGGAAACAAGTTTCTAACATGGACATGTGAACAGTTAACTTCATACCCGACAAATTTAAAGTACATAGAATCAATATTTATGTGATAAGCTCCTCACAACAACACATCTGTAGGCCTAAAACTCTAATTCATATTAAAGGCTTCATGAGTTGTGCAATCTGAATTTCCTTCTGTTGTAAAGACGTAAAATTTTGTCTTTCGCTCTCTAGAAGAAACTCTGAGATTTCTGAAGAACAAACTATTGCGGAAATTATTTGGTTGCTAATTCGGATGAAACAGATCTGAAGGGAACTGCATTGTGAGGAGCTTCACAACCCGTATTTTCAGCAAATTTACAAGGCAACCAAGTGTTGGATGGGCAGAACATGCAGAGTACATGGGAAAGTCCGCTAATGAATCCAATTAACAAAAACAAGATGTTTCACATCGACAGACACGTACGCACATTTCGCTCTTGCGTCCGTCCAGATGCGAAGTTATACAATATTTCATGCGCTGCCTGTCCTTGAATTCTTCCCCCGTATCTGTGTACGAGACACATCTCTGCTTCGAAAAAAACGTCCAAGTGGGGAAGAACAGGAACTACGCTAACCAGGGAGTCCTTGCAATAACTGACGCTCTAATTCCAGCAAACCAAGAGTAAGCTTTATTTTTCCATAGTTTATCATATTTATTTAACGACACCTTTAAACTTCATGGGTTATACAGAGTCGAGTGGGAGGATGTGGAAGGAGACCAAGAAAGTTGGGCCCTGGACGCGGGATCTATGAACTTCGAGACAGAAGTAGGTATAGCCCGAGACGGATAAATCTGCTGAGATATACGCCAGAGAAAGCCGAGTGGAAATGAAAGAAGCCGCTACTGCCCACATACTCGTGACACAAACAATACTCTCACGTAGTATGAGCGACTATGGACGGAATTTTGGATAATTGGATTTATTGGCCACTTACAAGTCGTAACTACATATATAACACTATCGCTTTTTTCCAACACTTTACAAAATCACGTTAAGTTTTTCCAGCCTGCGGTCTCAGTATTAGTAGTTGCCTGGTAACGGTTTCTAACAATGGCTAGTCCTCTGCTTCCGGGCTCTAGTCCTCTCTGAATGGCGGATCCCTTCCAACTTAACTATTCTTGTCAAAGTCAAAGTCACATTGCGACTGATGGTCAGTCAGTCGGCCATGGTTACGAGCTCCATCTGGGACTCATGACCAGATATTTATTACTGTTTGACAGTTACGGCCTTGTTATTGTGGGGCGCCCTCTCTGACGAGAGGACGGGTCTGTCTTTTGTCAGAGTCATTATCTGCAGTAGTAAGTTGTCATAATGTAAAGGATATTTACATTTTACATGTTAAACATGTTAATAACTGTACATAAAATATATACAGGGCCTCTGTCCTTCCGGGCTCAGTACAGCAGATTATACCCTATTTCTGGTAGCTTCCGCTACAACGGCAGTCTAGTCACTTGAGCGGACGTATGCTTGACCGCCGCCAAGTTTAATCATCTTATACTTTGTACGTTGAGCTTCGCCTTGTCCGATGTTACGTTATCATGATTTTGTATGACTTCTGCTTGTTGCCTGCATAATTTTCTTATGTATTCATATACGTACGGAATTTTGAAAGTCATGTGTAAATCGTCTATGCCGATGATGTGACTCTACTGAGTGATAATATAGATATCATAAAGAAAAACACACAAACTTTAATCGATGCAAGTAAAGAGGTTGGTCTAGAAGTAAACACAGAGAAAACTAAGTACATGTTACTGTCTCGTCACCAAAATGCAGGGAAAAAATTATGACATGACAATAGAAAACAGATGTTTTGAAAATAAGGCACAGTTCAGATATTTGGGAACCACGATAACAAATCAAAACCTGATTGAGGAGAAATTAAGAGGAGATTGAACTCGGGTAATGCTTGCTACCATTCACTCCAGAACCTTTTGTCTTCTTGTCTGCTGTCCAAAAACATAAAAATTAGAATATACAAAATTATAATTTTGCCTGTGGTTCTGTATGGGTGTGAAACTAGGTCTCTGACATTAAGGGAGGAACACAGACTGAGGATGTTTGAGAACAGGGTGTTGAGAATATTTGGACCGAAGACAGATGAAGTGACAGGAGGTTGGAGAAAACTGCATAATGAGGAGCTTCATAACTTGTGCTCTTCTCTAAGTACGAGTATAATTAGAATGATCAAGTCAAGGAGGATGAGATGGGCAGGGCATGTAGCACGAATTGGGAAGACGAGGAATGCATATAGGATATTGGTGGGAAAGCCAGAAGGAAAGAGGCAACTGGAAAGACCAAGATGTAGGCCGCGCCATAGCTCAGGCGGTTAGTCGCTGGCTTCCCACCGCGGCGGCCCGGGTTCGATCCTGGGGTCTGGTCAAATGGGATTTGTGGTGGACAAAGTGGCGCTGGGGCGGGTTTTCTCAGAGTACTTCGGTTTCCCTTGACAATCTTCATTCCGACAAATTCTCCATCATCATAATCACCCGGGGCAGGCTACAATAGGCCAATCAGTGGCCACCGTGCCGAGTGGACCCAGTTGGACTCCACCCCTCTCTAAGCGAATTAAAAAAAAATAGAAATAGGACGTAGGTGGGCGGACAACATTAAAATGGATCTTAGAGAGATAGGGTGGGATGGATTAGATTGATCTGGCTCAGGATAGGGTCCAGTGGATGGCTCTTGTGAATATGGAAATGAACGTTAGGGTTCCATAAAATGCTGAAAAATTCTTTAGTAGGTGCAGATTTGGCTTCTCCTCAAGAAGGGCTCAGCTCCATAAGTAAGTAATTATGTGTAAATCGCGAACCAGTTATATAATATATATTCATGGCCTCTGTCAGTCCAGGCTCAGTACAGCAGACTATGCCCTATTTCTAGTAATATTTGCTACCACGGAAGTCTAGTCACTTGAACGGTAGTATGCCTGACCGCCGCCACGTTTAAGCCTCTTACACTTTCTGTGTCGGGCTTCGCCTTGTCCGATGTTGCAAACATTCTAATTTTCATGATTTTGTATTACTTCTGCCTTCTTGTTGCCTGCATAATTTTGTTATACAGTCATATACGTACGGGATTTTGAACGCCATGTGCAAATCGCGGACCGGTGTGCGCCTTGGAAAATTGCCAATGGTGCGGAGAACCTTGTTTTGCAGGCGCTGCAATTTCACTAGATGGGTGTCTGCCTCAAATTCCCATTCTGGACTAGCATAAGTCATTACAGATCTAATGAGAGCTTTGTTAGCGCTCAATCGCTCACTTTTGAATAAGGAATACAATGTAATGAAAGTTTTGAAGGCCTCGGCTTCGATCATTTCTATGTGCAATCTCCATGTAAGGTAGGCCGCACACCGGCATGCGTCAAGACATGCAACAGTCAAGACACGATGTCTGCGACATGTCGCAAAGGAGCACAGTTGAAAACCTGCCCCAGCGCCACTTTGTCCGCCACAAATCTCACTTGACCAGACCCGGGTTCGAACCCGGGCCGCCGTGGTGGGAAGCCAGCGACTAACCGCTTGAGCTATGGCGCGGCCCTAAAGCAGCTTCATAAGTGTACACTGATTATGCGCTTTGGGCAGAAAGGATTACAAAGGCAATAATTCAGATTAAGAAGAACTCCAGCATACAATAAATAATATTAAATTCGCATTCAGCTGTTCACCGTCAGGTAATAATGTCCAAATTAGTGAGAAGTCAGAACTGTACACTGAATGAACACACAGCCAGTATTTAGGCTTCACTGTTATCACATACTCTGTAACTTGTTTAATATATGCTTCAAAACCATTTTAACGTCTTCGAAGCATAATTACACAATTTGCATACATTTAGCTTCCCAGCCTACTGTAATAAAGTACATTAGTCCTGTCAAGGAAATTGGCGCTGGTCCTCGCCAGCACAGCGATTCTTGATTCCGAGTCCAACGGGATTCATGCTCACATTTTTACTGTCTGACGGCTCTGGAAGCCTTCAGACAGGTCTCCAATGGAAGACATTAGCTCCTAGTAAACTAAAATATATAGGGTCCGGAGTGTGATTCCTCAACAGCTGATACCGTGCGCTACGATGGAAACAAGCGTAAAAAAGCTTAATCACCTGTGAGAACGGCATTTATGGCTGCGATGAGGAGTGCTAAGATGGTGGACGGGCCACTCACTTCGCCGGCGACCTGCCCCACCAGGACCAGGAGTCCAATGGCCCATGAGCCAGCAAGGCCCGCGCCGACGATCCGGGCGGCAGCCAGAACGCTTGTCCTCCACATCACTGCCTGGAAAATCAGCCATTTTGCATCGAAACAATAGATCAACGTCATCGCCTATTCCTGAACGTTCTACGTGCCATAGTCTCTCCAGTTCCTCTTCGAGAGTCTAGGATCCCTTCGTCACAAGCAAACGAAGTAACTAGCTCAATGGCGCATACTCCTTCGCAAGACAACAGACAATCTCCTTCAATGACATGCTTGCAGTGGTTGTAGCGGTTGTAGCCACGCAATGAGAGGCACTTTATAACTTAACTACATTCACAGTTCATTAACACTGTTGAGGGTTGATCACTTCCTCTCTACATAGATTCTACAGCAATAGATGTTAAGTCTAGGGAACAGGATTTATTTTATGGGAGCAAGTAAATAAGATTATTATTATTATTATTAGTAGTAGTAGTAGTAGTAGTAGTAGTAGTAGTAGTAGTATGGCTCTAGAGTCCTTTGTTGGGCTTTGGCTGCTTTTTCAGTTCCTTGATCCTATACACAGTCGGCAGGACTCTTTGGACAGGGGATCAGCCCGTCACACCAGTAAACAAGATATGCTTACAAAATTTACGCTGTCTGGAGTAAACGGTGAAGGTCAGTAGTAGTCAGTGGGATAGAGATGGGATTCCTTTTCGGATCTTCGCGAGTCTTGCTTAGGCAAGTCGGTGGGACAGGATCACTTCGATTACTTACAAAAAAAAATTTACTTTTCATATAAGCACTGATTGCATTACAGATGCTTTTTTCACCGCGGCATGAGTTTCACTTTAATATTATATTCCAACAACGACTGCACTGGTTGCTACTTTCTGACACTGTCAGTCCTTAGAGGCTGACCTGAAAAGCTGGGTCTTAACGTTACATTATATAGTTGCGTACCACAGAGCGATGCGGTTTTCCGTCTCTACTGCACTAGAATTAGATGAAGACTCTTTCTGGACGGTCTCTGCTTGAAGTCACCAACTTCTGAGGGCCGTCGATTTCGAGCGATGTCGTCTCCTTTAAATTAGCTTAACTGGTTACCTTTAAAACTTGGGGTTCACAACAGTACTTATAAGGGGCAGTCAAGTGAAAACGGGTCACCACACATAACTCACACGGGGCGCAAGTTGGTAACACTGGAATTTGCTTACAGTACGAACATCTGGTGGGGACTCGGGAAAGCACAGTGGCAACGTGCCCTCGCACACTATTCGTTTGCTTATTGTGCTGGAAGTAAGGTTAGCGTTACGTGTGGTCGTCCAACATCAGTAATGGAGGCGGGTAAAGAAGAACGGAGAAGTGTAGTGCGCTTTTTGACTGCTGGAGTAGGAGGACGGGAAATACATCGTCGCATGTCTGTTGTTTACGGCGAACACAGCATGACACGTTCGCTTGTGCTGGCGTGGCATAACAGATTCCGAGAGGGAATGATGCTCGCCCTGGACAGGCTCATCGTGTCATTGCTCCTGATGTTATTGCTGCGTTGGATGGTCATATCCAGGCAAACCGACGGATCACTGTGGAAGAAATTAGTCTTTTGATCGGAATAAGTCACGGTTCCATACACGCCATTGTGACAAAACACCTGATGTG
This sequence comes from Cryptotermes secundus, assembly GCF_002891405.2. Classification (NCBI taxonomy): domain Eukaryota; kingdom Metazoa; phylum Arthropoda; class Insecta; order Blattodea; family Kalotermitidae; genus Cryptotermes; species Cryptotermes secundus. The sequence continues at coordinate 757,774 of NW_019721015.1, read as the reverse complement.
CCGCAAAATCTGCGCGCAGTGGGTTCCACATCAACTCACGGAGGAACAGAAGACTCAGAGAATGGCTGCATCACTGGGTCACTTGCAACCATATCATGAGGAAGAGTATGCTTTCCTGTCCCGTACTGCCACTGGGGACGAAACATGGTGCCACCATTTTGAATCCAAAAGCAAATGGCAGAGTCAACAGTGGAAACACGTGAATTCTCCCCCACCGAAGAAATCCAAAGCCGTAAACAGCGATAATACCGTCACCTAACTGAAGACCCAGATATTATATTTCTGTCACCCTCCCATCTAAGACAAGATTTTAAAGTGTTCTCTCCTTTCGAGGATTTCCAAATTAAAATATTGCCCACATTTCTCACAGCCCGCCAATCACACCCGTCTATTTCAACACACTAATAACCCACGTGCTGTTGTGTGCAAGTTAAGCAACCCCTGAATGCGACTTACGCTACGTCCATCCTGCAGCGCGAACCCTTTGGCCAGCACACAGAGGGCAGTAAACGTGCAAGACTACCTACTGAGACAGTGTACTCTTGATGGAGCTCACACACTGACTGTAGCTGTAGTGTCCCTGAAGGACTACCTACTGAAACAGTGTACTCTAGATTGAGCTCACACACTGACNGTGCTGTTGTGTGCAAGTTAAGCAACCCCTGAATGCGACTTACGCTACGTCCATCCTGCAGCGCGAACCCTTTGGCCAGCACACAGAGGGCAGTAAACGTGCAAGACTACCTACTGAGACAGTGTACTCTTGATGGAGCTCACACACTGACTGTAGCTGTAGTGTCCCTGAAGGACTACCTACTGAAACAGTGTACTCTAGATTGAGCTCACACACTGACTGTAGCTGTAGTGTCCCTGCAAGACTATCTACTGAAACAGTGTACTCTAGATTGAGCTCATACACTGACTGTAGCTGTAGTGTCCCTGCAAGACTATCTACTGAAACAGTGTACTCTAGATGGAGCTCACACACTGACTGTAGGTGTAGTGTACCTGCAAAACTACCTATTGAAACGGTGTATTCTAGATGGAACTCAGAGTAAATAAGCACGCGAAAGGAGAGTCGTTATGCATTTCTTGCATGGAACTCATAGTCGCTTAACTAGTCAAGAAATTCCGTCTTAAAGTAATTCTAAGGTTCGTTGCCAGGTTCACAAAAGCGCTATATTGCCGAGGAACGATGTAACATTTAGTAACATACTAGTCGTTTTGCAATTCTCTCGTCTACAAGTCGTCCAGACCGGCTCTGGGGCCACCCAACTTCCTATCCAAAGGGTATGGGGTTCCTTTCCCTGGGGGTAAAGCGGCCAGGGCGTGAAGCTGACCACTCAACTCCAACTAGTTCCGAGGTCAAGAAAATGTGGATCTATACAGCCACTCCCCCACACGCTTCATGGCGTAGTGCTTAACTGGTTAAGCACAGGTGCAACTTTACCTTTTTTACCTTTTATGGTCGTTTTCGTAAGGAGTTCCTAGGCCCACTGTGTGTCCGAGCTGGGAGTTCACGACTCGATTTTCCGGGTCGCCTGCTAATACATAAAGAGTTAAATGTTGTGGAATTCGAAATCTGACTTCTCGAAATATACACTAAGGGTTCTTCATGTCCACTAACTGGACGTTTCGGTACTGCGCTGTGGTTGACTGCAACACATGCCACGTCCGTACACCTTCCAAATGCTGGATGTACGTACAAATGGACCAGACTGGGTCGCACCTGCAGGCCTCTTGATCGACCGTTGGATTCAATTGAACTCGTTATGTGAGGAGGAATGACAAGGTAGTTTGAGTGAGGAACTGGAAGGTATGTGGAATGAGGCTGTCCTGATGTCTGCAGGTGCTGCGCGACCATCTCTTTCGAGAGACTAAGGACACCCGTGTCATAATAACCAGTCTCCGGGCCGAAGTTCGAAACCGCAAATGGTATCTGTTGAACTGCGAAGTTCGGCAAGAGAATGACGTGGGGGGGGGGGGAAATGAGAGAATCTTCTGCAAGGTGTAGCGACGGGATCAGTCGCCGAACGAAAACGGCAATGAACTTAGATCTCTGTGTACTTGAGCACCACCATGAAGACGTATGTCGCAATGAAGGCAAAGCTCCAAGCAATCTTATCCTAGCAAACAGATTCATGTAAGAGGGCAGCTTAAAGCTGCGATCGCTTTAACCCTGATACTTATTGGATGCAAGGATTAGAGAGCCCGCAGATGATCTTCATGTTCCTCAAGCAGGAAATTTCCTGCCCGTTGAGCAACTTTCAGCATTAGACGGACGACTTTTCATCATGGACTTTCTTACTTACGAATTTCACGACATGGAGCTTTATGCTTGCCCTTTCTGGACTACGATATCATAAGGTAATCTTCTTGATGTATGCCAAAGTCTCTGAGGAACGTACCACTTCCATCTTCAGGGTAAAACCAACAACTTAACCATATCATGCAGCATCATAAGCCACAATACCATATACTGGGCCTTTGTAAGGTAATAAACATACGAATGTTCTTAATCGCCTTTTTCCTAGTATTAGGTCTACTGAGTCCTGATACGGTTATTCTTTTCTTGGCACTACAGCCCCAGTGGGCCTGGGCCTACCTTCATGAACTCCTTCACTTCGGGTATTCTAGATCTTACACATTCGCTAGGAATTCTTTGGCGGGTGATCAGCTCGTCGCAAGGCCTCTACCTGTACACAAACACAGAAAAACGCACACACACAAACTAAACATCCATGCCCTCCGTGGGATTCGAACCCACGATCCCGGTTTCCAAGCGAGCGAAGACAGTACATGCCTTAGACCGCTCGGCTACCGTGACCGGCTGATACGGTTATTACGAAACAGAATTCTTTCATCGCTTCACGTATTCCCAGATTTCATTTCCTTTTGTTTCGTACTTCTTATAAAAATTCCCAATATTTCCTTTAATATCTGCGAAATGCTATCTAACACTTGTCATTATCAAAATTTCCTTACCTACTTGCTTCCCGGCGTGTCCCAGTCAAGCCTTGTGTTGTCTTATCAAGTTACTTGGGTTCTGTGAACATGCTACAACTGCGACTGCTCAAACACACACTGAGCAGGTGACAACTCCTTCCGACATTTTGCACAGCAGCAGACAGACCAGACAAGAAACATGAAAGACAGCGCGTCCCATCCAGTAAAATAACTCACGCAATGACAGAACCGATATGTGTGGTAGCCACCGCAAACAACCCTCACTTCTGCATAATTCGGCGCTTCACAGCAGACTGCGGTACTGTGTGACGTCACAGACACCCTCTCTCACTCGCCACCTAGAAAGACTTGCGCCTAGAATGTTACATATATAGGTACAGTCTACATATCGATCTGTCACTTAGATAATAGTTCCACAGACATTTGTTCACGAACACCCTGTGTGGGGTGCAGTCTGGGTAAAGAATAGGCTACCTACAGAGAACCAACCACACGAAAGAAAGGGGTGGGGGTGGGCAGAAAGAAGATGACGCCACAAAGGCAAAGACATTGCTACCGAACTGAGCACAGAACTCTGAGCAGATGTAATCACGCTTGAGCGGTCCGGGCTATAGACAGAATTTCATCGGGCCTGTTACATGAATTACACCACAACACGATTCTATTCAGGCACGGAATAGTCATTTGCAGTAAAGTCACAACTCTATGCAGCACCACCTTTAATGTTAAAAAAGCTACGTTTTCCCGAAACCAGTATGCTGATATCCGACCAGCGAGGGCCGCGTCATAGCTCAAGCGGTTAGTCGCTAGCTTCCCACCGCGGCGGCCCGGGGTTCGATCCCGGGTCTGGTCAAGCGGGATTTGTGGTGGACAAAGTGACGTTGGGGCCGGTTTTCTCCGAGTATTTTGGTTTCCTCTGCCAATCTTCATTCCACCAATTGCTCCACAATCACCCTCACCTATCATCTGGGGCTGGTACAATAGGCCAGAAGTAGCGGCAGTACAAGGGACTTAGTCCCACCCCACTAGCAATAAAAAAAATCACACCAGGGACCTCTTAGTATTACATGCGTCATCCAAAAAGTAACAGACTCTACCCTGCTAACTGCCGATGTTTCTCCTATGTACAAAGAATTTTGGCCTCAAATCTTATAATCCTGGCATAATTCACGAATCCCATTCCCATTTCCATAGAAAAATGCATAAGCGACTGCTGGTTGAGTGCTAGCTCAGTCCCACCTGATTTCCTGCAACAAGCCGTGGAAGCCCGTAAGTTTGTGAGACGCCGACGCTCCCACATTTCCTAGACAATCGCCTCACAGACGGTGTTGAGGTTGTTAGCCATGCGCGTCATCCGTCTTTAACCCCCAGGAAGATTCCTGGTACTAATTTCTGTTAGAGGCTGAGTCGACCCCAGGGCTATAGTGCGGCTGGAAGGATTAGGTCAGCTGAAAAATCGAATGACCTCTTTGGGACCAGCGACCTTCTGGCTTGCAGCAGAGTCCATCAAACAACTACGCTACCGTGTGGCCCCCTAATATCCTGTACTTCCACTAAATCAAACTAAAATTTGCTTATCCCTTTTAGTTATTAGTTGTCTTTCATGCAACTTGCTTTCTAAAACCTTTAAATGTTTTTAACTTTCAAATGTCTCTACATCACTGGCGTATGTACACTATTTGTTTCGACCAACATAACAATTAATAACCAACAATTATTTTTGTATGAGGCATTTTTCTAATGTATTTACTGTTTCCCTTTTTTCTCTCTTTTACGCCAGATATAAGGAACATATACAAGGCAATTAGGTATAGTCAAGGTAACTCAAGATATTCGAGCCATATACTGAGCGCAGGACATGCATATGGGAGCATAACCGAGACAAAGAACACTATAAAACAAAAGACAAAAAGGAAAACACATAAATATATTTCAAAATAACATATATATAATCAGATAGCAGCACACACGCCTTTTATAAAATAGACCTAAGCTTAGCAAACATAACAGCAGTAAGAGGAACTACACATCATCATATGGTAAGTATATGTACGTATATACGTGTACATGAACAGCAACACGTCATACACACAATACTAACATATGTTACAGATGCATGGGCGCATAGACGAGGGCATTCCCCCAAAACTGAACTTACGGACCGAAACACGGTTGTTTCATCAACAATTTTATAGTCACCTGAAGATAACAAATGTTGGTCGAAACATGTAGTATATATACACTAGTGATGTAGAAGAGATTTTAACGTTTCAACCTTCTAAATGTTTTAAAAAGCAAAGTTGCATATGACACGGATAATAACTAAGAGGAATAAATAAGTGATGTACAACAGGATGCTACGATTTGCAGTTTCCCCTACACCTGCTGTCAGAGAACCTGTCCTACAGGGACTCCTTACATTCCGTGTGCCACATTGCATGTTTACTTTCTGTTGCTTAGACCGCTCCTGAGAATCCGTCTATGTCCAAGGCCCTATGTAACAATTCCTAACAAACTGCTTTACTTTTTTAAGGCTCGGAGTTGTTATCGCCACGACCACCTATCGGACTTTAGTACAACCCCTTGCCGGCTGTCCACGACTGCTTATTTAATATATTCTCAGCTACCCTCCGCATCTAGAGGCCGTCTCCTCCATCCGCAACTTTGGGACGCGCCATGCCGTGGTGTCACGGGACGCACCTAAATGGACGGCAAAATCCCATTAACAACTGTGGCTGCTTTACATATCAGCAGATTATGGAGAAAACTTCACAATTCTGTTTGGGTTTTCTCTGTTAAGTGCACTGAAGGAAACAGGAAGCAAGCACACTTTCGTGTATATAGCTGATAAAAGTTGCGCATGTGATAGGCCTTCGTTATGCGTCAACTTTCTCTAACTGTTTAAAACACCGAAGTGAAATTTCAACTTCCCGGGAGGTGGGAATAGTACGAACCAGAACTACTCCTCGCTTTCCTGCATTTCATCGACATTTGTTCATGCGTACAGGACACATCTACATCGTGTGTTCACTTCGTGTATGCTCTGCATGTAAAAAGGAGTTAGGCCTAACCTGGACCTTCATCTTTATACACAGTCTTCTTCCCCGCATCAAGACCTGTTCTGGGACCCACACAATCTCCTATTCGCTGGGTATGAAACAATCTTGCCTCCAGGGATAAAACGACCGGAGCCTGAAATTTACTACCCATCTCCGGCTTCAGGCTCTCACACGGGACGCGTGCCGCCTGCTGCAGTAGGAACAGACCTCAACACGGGAGATCGCGAGCCACAGAGCCCGTATGATCTCGCTCAAGTCTCGTTGCCGATTGGCAAATTATAATGCGTACGAAGAGGCCATCTTGAGAAACTATTTCCTACTCAGCCAAAAGATTCTCTAATTTGTATGGCGCCCGAAAGTGATAAAATAAAACGTTCACAAGAAGATTCTAAAAAGTTCTGACGATGGTGTATAACTAAGATAACTCCGTGGTTTTAGTTCGCAAGCGAACTATACCGACCAAACAAGGACGGTGGTGTATAACACAGAATTCTGGACGTTCACCAACCGCTTGACCCTATCTTAAGCCATAAAACCGATCCACAAACACTCTCTTTCATTTATGATCCATTTTATTATGCTCTCACGTCTATCTGGGGAACGCGGTAGAGTGGTTGGTTTAGGCACTACGATACAAGTCGGAAGGTCGCGGGTTCGAGTCCCAATGAGGTGGATTTTTCAATTGACCTAATCCTTCCAGCCGCACTATGGCGCTGGGGTTGATTCAGCCTCTATCAGAAATGAGTACTAGGAATCTTCCTGGGGGGTAAAGGGTGGCCGGCGCTTAAGGCTGACATCACCGCCATCTAGAGCCGATCATCTAGAAGATGTGGGAGCCTAGAACTCTCACACCTCTATGAGCCCTTACGGCCTGTTACAGGGATAACAAAAAAATTATCTACCTACCTATTTCCTGTTGATCTCACATTGAAGCTAGGGCATCCGTGAAACGCTTAAGATAGTCGGTGGGATTCCTTGGGGGGGGGGGATCAGCCCGTCACAAGGCCGATATCTACACAGGATACACAAACACAGAATAAAAGCAGACAGACATCCATGCATTGAGTGTCCTTCGAACCCACGATCCCAGTGTTCGAGCGGGCGAACACATTTCATGCCTCACACCCATCGGCTGGCCACTGTGACCGGCTCACATCTACATACATGTGTCACATTAGAGCCCACAGTCTCCTTTCATTCGGAACACAATTGCAGACATCGTTACGATAACCATTTGAGTTGAATCGGCGCCTGCTGTAACGTGATGCACTGCTTTGCAACGGCTGTACAGCACGCATTAGAAGGATCCCGCAGAATCCGGAGGACCTGACAGTCAGCTCCTAGTCTATGCTCACAATGTTAACTCACCGAGAGAAAACATACGAGAACATGCCGTGAAGAAAGCTTCATTACAGTTTTTCTCGTCCTTTTGTACGGTAAAAATATAAAGTTGTCCCTGTGCTTAACTAATTAAGCACTATGCCATCAAGGCGTATGGGAGATTGGATTTTCGTGACCTCGGCACTAGTTTGAGGTGAGTGGTCAGCTTCGGGCACCGTCCGCTTTACACTCGGGGTAGAGTCCCCGGTACCCATTCGATAGGAGGCTGGGTAGGCCCTGGAGCCGGTCTGGACGAGGTGGAGAAGAGAAAATTATTGACCCTACCGGGATTCGAAATCTGACACCTCGGTCGCCCAGCGCGTACCCAGTCACCATACCGACTACGCTATCTCGGCTCCTTGTATGAGTCCAGATTTTGCTTGCTGGCTACAAGGGACGGACACAGGTTAAGGGTCTTTGACAACAGGGTGCCGAAGACAATACCTAGACCTAGCAGGGAGAAAGTATCACGATATCAGAAGAAAGTTGGATTTGTGGTGGACAAAGTGGCGCTGGGGCGGGTTTTCTCCGAGTACTTCGTTTTCCAATGTCAATCTTCATTCCACAAAATTCTCCATCATCATAATAATCACCCGGGGCAGGTACAATAGGCCAATCAGTGGCCGCCGTGCCGAGTGGACCAAGCTGGACTCCCCCACCCCACTAGCCAATTAAAAAAAAATGATGAAAACAGAATGTGGTGATGACGTAATGGCCCACTTCACTAACTGAGTATTGAAGCACGCTTGTTCCCACAGAAGATGGAGTATACTTGAATGCATTTAAATCTTTCGGCCTGTATTTTAGACAGCAGACAGGATAGAATGGCAGCAAGCATTCCCCGATTCTAGTCTGCTCTCCATTTCTTCATTAATATACATAATTTTGATATATGATATAAATTCCGTCCGAAGTGCAACAATTTATTGTAGGTCTTTCGTTTTGCCTTCTTCTACACTACATGTTTCGGCCGCAAACGGCCATCATCAGGTGTATATCACGTAGCTGTTACACTGCATCCAGTTTAAAATTTAAAAACACACAGGCCTTCCCAATTGGCTAACAGGATCTACTTCGCTGATATTTGTCTGATTCGTACATCATCTTTGTCACCCACACACGTCAATTTTGACATCTATGAACTGGCACTTTTAAAATCTTCAGTTCCAATTTTTGGAAAACTCCTACACAGAATAACACCTGTACAGTGCTGAAAACAAGAAGTAGCCACTGCAGCACTATAGATGTGGGGCGAGTAACTTTTAAATTTTCAATTTGAAAATTTGAAAAAATTTTAAAGGACAACTTTACCTATAACTCATGGTGTTGATGTGGGAAGAAATTGATCCACAAGTTTGACATAGATATCATGAGTACAATCAACGATGCCATGTATGTTGTTAACAGAAAGGGATCCAAATTTTCACAGCAACCCAGAAATGAAGAGGGATATTTACGGTATGGTGCCCTGCTGTGGAAGAAACAGCTCCAGGAAAGGCAACCAGCTCTTAATACTTTCTTCGAGAAGAAAAGTGACAATTACTTAGTAAGCCACAAAGGGTCCATCTTCCAGTACGTAAAGCAATTCTTTACACATTACGCGTATTCCATAAAGAATTTTAAATAAATCAATAATTTTAACTATATTTGTTGCATAACTGCAATAAATCACGATTTTAAGAACGCATTTCAGTAACTGATGTACTAAAGGGACTCCACATGACGCTGATTCAGTGAGCGCTCTCGTCTCCAGGAGAGCCATTCACAAGAAATTTCACGAAAATCCGCCCAGCCGTTCTAGAGTTGGACAGACGGACTCTGCAAGCTTCACAGGCGCTGCGCACAACGGCAACAGCGTCTAAAAATGTAAGTAATTCCCTGCTTTCTACCATGGACCTAATTGAGAATACCGAAAAACATTACGAACTTCAGTCTGTACTCCTATATGTAATAATACAAATGCCGTTGTGAATGCAACAATTTATTTGGTTGTAGATCTTTGTCTTTTCTTCCTCTACACTACATGTTTCGGCCGTAATTGGCCATCATCAGGTGTATTTTTCACTACGTAACGGTCACACTGTACACAGTCCAAAATCTAAAACATCAGCCTGTCAGTTTTGTTTAAAATCTCGCCAACACACGCTCGTCAATTTGATTTAAGAATTCCAGTTTAAAATTTAAAATTTCTAAAATTTAAAGTTTTAAATACCAGGGACGCCTGCTCTTGTCTACATGTGCTACAGCGGCTATTTGCTGTTTTCAGCACCGTTCATGTATTGTTCTGTGCAGGCTCCCTGTGTGTGTGTCGCTGCTCATCTTTAATATTTTTGGACTGTGTGCAGTGTGACAGCTACGTAGTGAAAAATACACCTGATGATGGCCAATTACGGCCGAAACATGTAGTGTAGAGGAAGAAAAGACAAAGATCTACAACCAAATAAATTGTTGCATTTACGACGGCATTTATATTATTACATATAGAAGTGTATAGTGCAACAGGATGCTTAAATATAATATACGTAGTATTCAGCCTGTACGTTTGGCAACATGCACTGCAGCCAAGACTGGTAGAGTGATGTTCAAGTACTAAGTACTGCGGTAGAGTTCCTGAGTGGGATTCGAATTCCCATTCCATGGCCTTCCACGGCCTGTTACAGGGATAGCATTACCCCCCCCTTTTTTTTTAAGTTCACTAGCAAAATATAATATTGTGACATATCAACGCATTGTCAGCCAACGGCTCGACAAACGCCCCGTGATACACACACACAAAAGTCAAAGTCATGTTGCAACTAACGGTCAGTCAGTCTGTCTGTCTTGGTGTCGAGCCCAAACTGGAGCTCATGACCAGATGTTTTCTTCTTTGTGAAAGTTGCTGTCCTGTCCATTTGGGGCGCCCTCTCTGATGAGAGGTCGGGTCTGTCATTTGTCATTTATAGTCAGTCCATTGTCATATTTACATATATTTACAATTTAATTTTACCCTTAATTTCTACTTCTATGTACTACATAGACAAGGCCTCTCGCGCACACAATAGGACGAATGTTATAACCCGTTGCTAGGCAGCAGTTAGCGCGCCAATGGACTCGCGAGAAAGCAATCCCGTGGCTTGTGTTTACAATGTGGTCCGCGCCATGTCCAGTGCTAGGCAACAGAACTGTAAACACGTCTGCAATAATGCTTAGAAGACGTTTTCTACTTGTGGTCCGTGCCGACGGTTTATGGGGAGCAAACAAAGGTCGTTTGCGAGTAGTCGCAGCTGAGAAGCCTAAGTCAAGGATACGAAGCCGTCACGGAAAAGAGCTGAGAATGCAGTGCATGTGTAGTTGAGAGTTAAGGCGGGTTTACACTGGGGCAACTTAAAGCAACCTAGTTGTCCTCCTCGGGCGACTATGTTTGCAGTCCAGTTTATCAAGCAGCATGCGACCGACCCCATTTACACCCAGAGCGAGTGGGTGCTTCAATTTTTACGTCAGCTTGTGTAGAGGTGTCACTGCAGACAGCTGCTACTGCGGCTTATCTCATTTTGGGCAGGAGAAGAAAACGTCAGATATCCACTCTTCTTCTTTCTATACCTGTGGAAGGTCGTTCTGAGATTTTTAACCTTTCCTTTCGCTTCCTTCACCGAACATTCAAACTTCCTGGCTAATTCCTCCCATAGATTCAACTTCTTCCGATTGATTTTTATAACTGGGATCCCGCAAATCCCACAGAATGCTCTTTTCGCGGTATTCTTCTATAAGACACTTGGCTTTATCCGTGTCCCATCTCATCGCGCCGCATGCGAGTAGGCAACTGAACCCACTAGCGATGGATAACCTTGCGGCCTGGAGCAACTAGAGGACGCGGGACGCAAGCCGCATGCGATTGCGCTACGCACTACCTGCAAGTGAGCAACTTGCAGCATGCAATCGCGCCGCGTGCGGCGCGGTTGCCAATGATTGCCTCAGTGTAAACCCGCCTTTAGTTCACGAGTGTGGCTGTGAAGAGAAGAATTTATATGTAATATTTGGAGTGTGTAATTCAGTGAGACTGCTATAGTGCATGTATGTTAATTACGTTGCCAGGAAACGACGAGTGAAAACTGAGACTCCTAGTGCGTGTGCAACGGTGAACTGGAAAGTTTGTAAATCAACGATAGCGCTGTATTTGAGTGTGATTAAGAGAACTTGTATTCGAATTGTTAATAAATCCAATCATTCAATCTGTTTTCGTCACGCGTATCCCTTACACGTGACAATATATTAATTTTAGGGTCAACACTTCTTTGAAATTTCAACCACTACAAACTGACGAAGAATTAAATTAAGATGTAGGTAGATCGTCCCAGCGGACAAAAGTAAAATACGACATTTCTCGGAGCTTCCCCATTTCAGTTATTCTTATATCAACTATTCATTTATTTATTGTTCGATGAAGGACGCTGTCACTAGCTCAAACTATATAGTGTCTAATTGTTAGATAATTAGTAAATAATTAATGTGGAGGGATCTGTAAGGAAGCGGTTGGGGTCTAACTTTGAACACAATCTAGATATTCGCTTGTAGGGACTGAGGCAAACCATGGAAATCCTCAGACAAGATAGTCGGTCTCTGGGCCAGAACTTTTCTGCTATCATTCCGTTGTTAAAATTTAAATTCCATTGAAACTTGCACAATTGATACAGCGACGTGACAATTTCGCTTGCAGTGAGGTGCAGTAACTATGGCGAGTTTCGTCACGAGGGGCAAGGGGCCCTGCTGCAGAACGTTCCACGCGGCGGGGTGGGTTCCGTGGCACACCGCCCTAAAGTCGTGACATTTTTATAGATCGCCTTTCGCACCCCCTTCCTACACCACGACCCCCAACGAAGCTTGCAACATATGCGGTACATTCTGCTGGAACGCTCTTCTTTCTTGTTTTTTTTTTTCGGCTTCCCTAACTACTGAACCGTTTATGCACACTTTTCCATCTGCAAGACCAAATCCTGCTCACATTGCTCGAGCAGAGCAGCCAATGATAAAGGAACGGGCGGGTTATCGCGGTAGTGGCATGCAAAGGTCATCTATCACGAGCATGCAAGAATTAAACATATCTGCTTGTTTCTTTAACGATGGTTTATCAACTGAATATATTGTGACACGACGCCTGAAAGCCAGAATAGTAAGAGTGAGAGTAGACGTTCATTACTAGACAACGACTAGGTAAACACGTTCCCTCGGCAACAAATACGTACACAACAGTCGAAGTATTGTTGGGCTATTTCATGAAGAGTCCACTCCGAGGCTATATAACGAGGATTCCCTGGCCAGCTGAGAATAACTGAGGGAGTCTCTTGAGATGGCAGTCGAAGATGATTGATAAGAGAGGGAAACTGAGAGTTAGTTGAGTTTCAAGAATGAGGCTGTGGAAAGAAGACTTCATGTGTGATTTGCAATCGTGAAAATCATCGATAGCGCTGTATTTACTTGAAAATCCGGGTGTAAAAAGATGATTTTATGTGTGCTGTAATTACAGTGAGACTGTTACAAATCTGTTGCCTGGATACGGCTAGTGAAGACTGAGAAGACTTAGCGTGTCCTAGTGATTTTGAAAGTGTGTAGATCAGCGATAGCGCTATAATTAATTGTAGTTACGAGGTGTGTGTGTGTTAAAGGGACCAATAAGACCGATATCCAATCCAAACCCTGTCTAATAGTCACTCCCTACATGTGACAACATTAAATAAAGTTCAATGATAGGAGATTAAGAATTATGAATCCGGAAGGGAGCGAAATACAGTTGTTGCAGCCAACTTCAAGACATAATGCCAGTATCTACACAGGAAGGCTCATGAAAACGACGAAGACTTGAGTCACTACAGTCTATATTGGAAGCAGTGCACTCCAGAACACGAAGCATATTCTGAACCTTAGAGCCCAGCCTCTCCTCTCCTACACACTCGGCCAGTGACTAAGGCGGCCCATACACGTACGAATCTGGCTCGGCGAGGAGCCGGGCTCGGATTAATTTCACCACACACGCATGAGCGTGGCGACCCACACATGGGCGAGTTTGGCTCATTGGAACCCGAGCCAGACTCGTACATGTACGGGTCCCCTAACATACATGACTGCATGATGGCTTCGCCCACTCCAGACGTGCTTCTGCCTGGCCACACAGAACACATTTTATGCACGTCTCGAAATACACCCACCGAGGTACGAACTTCATTCAGTCCTCTGTCAGCAGCCATAGTGAATGGACTTAATTTACTTGGTTATTTCTGTAAAATCCTCTGTCCATGTCAGACAACTAATACGGTCAGCATCGATTTGTCTTGTTACAGAATTCTATACGAATGCTGGAAGGTAACTTCATCCCTTACACACAGAGTGCCCAAAAGTAGGTTTCCGTTTTGTTAATGTACAAATAACGAGGTCGCAGGTCCGATTCCCGATGAGGTCATTGGATTTTTTTCAACTGACCTAACCCTTTCCAGCCGCACTATGGCCCTGGGGTCGACTCAGCCTGTAAGAAATACGAGTACCAAGAATCTTCCTGGGGGGGGGGTGTAAAGGGCGACAGGCACGTAAGGCTGACAACCTCACCGCCATCTGTGAGCCAACTGTCTAGAAAATATGGCAGCCCCGACGTCTCACGATCCTATGGACCTCCATGGCCTATTACAGGGATAGTTTTAAACTTTTTATACTTCATATTATGCGTATTTGAACAATGTGCAGGATATGAACTCATATAGGATCTGTCGTGGGTTTCCGCATGTTTCATCTTGCGAACCACTCCACAGACTTGTGACATGTACAATTATGCTATTGTGGGCTCTCCCAAACTCGAACTTTCTAATTTCCTGAAGTCAGAAATACCTAGGTGCTGGACGTGCTTAGCTACCACTGAGGAATCATGGGATTTAGACATGTGATATTTACTAGGGGCGTCGACAGAGGGAGCAACCCAGGCATGTCCCCACTGGAGTCTTAAAAAATCACAATCGATGAAAGATGAAAATCAATTTTGTTTTTCAAAATATGCATTCTTCTATCCGGTAGGCTACTCTTAATGCAGCAATCCCAGTATTAATACAAACATTTTACCCGAAGCTGACATCAAAATTCCGATGAACGCAGTAAAGAACCTATCCCACTTCTTTCCTCTGCTCCTAACCTAAAATGTCCACTTGCCAACACTTTACCTTCTACACTCCCCACTTACCTTACCTGAGTGGACACTGCCTGGGGACCTACAAGGATAGTTAATTTTCAAGTCAAAGCCAAAGTTATATTGCAACTGACGGTCAGTCACTGTCTGTCTTGGTGTCGAGCCCAGACTGGGGTTCATGACTAGATGTTACTTTTTATATGAAAGCTACTGTCCTGTCCATGTGCGCCGCCCTCTCTTCGAGAGGTCGGGTCTGTCATTTGTCAGTCATAGCCGGTAATGTTAAGTCCATTGTCAGTATCTACACTTATCTATAAGGTTATTCTTAATAGCTACTCCAATGTACAATACGTGTATATAAGTGGCCTCTGCCAGTCCAGGCTCAGCACAGCAGACTATGCCCTATTTCTAGTAGCATTTGCTACCACGGAAGTCTAGTCACTTGAACGGTCGTATGCCTGACCGTCGCCACGTTTAAGCCTCTTATACTTTCTGTGTCGGGCTTCGCCTTGTCCGATGTTGCGAACATTCTCATTATCATGATTTTGTATGACTTCTGCTTGTTGCCTGCATAATTTTGTTATACAGTCATACACGTACGGGATTTTGAACGCCATGTGCAAATCGCGGACCGGTGTGCGCCTTGGAAAATTGCTTGCTTTGCAGGCGCTGAAATGTTATTAGTTGGGTGTCTGCCGCAAATTCCCAGGCAGGACTAAGTCATTACGGATTTAATAAGAGCTTTGTGGAGGGTCAATTTAATGTTAGCGCTCAATCGCTCACTCTTGAATAGGGAATATACTCTAATGAATGTTCTGAAGGCCTTGGCTTCGATCATTTCTATGTTCAATCTCCATGTAACTCTCTTATCGAAGATTACACCTAGATATTTTGCACTATTTACAAATGGAAGTAGACCCCCTGAGTCTTATCTTCATTAATTTTAATATTTCAGCGCTCACACCAGGTTTCCATTGAGCTGAGATGGCACTGAAGTTTTCTAACAATAAAACCCTCCTTGCCATCTGTCGCATACAGACAGGTGTCGTCCGCAAAGAGGGCGAGGTGAACACAATGCGTTTGGGGAGCATCATTAATATACAAATTGAAAAGTGTAGAGCGTTGACATTTCGCCTTCAACCGAAACCCTGAATTTACGTTGAGAAAGAAAGGACCCAATAAGCTTGGTCAAACTTTTCGAGAATTGCAATTTTGATAACTTATACAGCAAGCATAGGTGCCACGTGGTATCAAAGGCTTTTTCGATGTCCAAGAGCACCGCAGCCGTAGATATTTTATTGTTGAAATTAAGGGTCACGTGGTCCTCCAGCCTTATACATTGCAATGTCGTGCTGTGACGTGCACGAAAACCAAACTGGCTTGCGTTGAGCAGGCCTCTGTCTTCAGTATGTTTTTGGAATAATTTCAAAATCACATTTTTCGAATAGTTTCCCTGTCGTGGACAGGAGACTAATCGGACGTAAATTTTACGGGAATTTCGGGTCTTCACCGGGTTTATGTAAAGTTATTACTTTTGCTTCCTTCCAAGTATTTGGAAAATGAGAGAGCCGACGATAATTATTGAATATATGAGTTAGATGAACCAATGGTCGCCTTGGAGGGTGCCTTAGGCATTCATTTGGGATACCAATTCCACAGGCCTTTCTGAATTTCAAGGAATTTATTAATTTCTGTACGTCACATGGTCTGATCCTTTGAGGGCAGAAGATTTGTGTCCCTCTCCCGTGATATATATATATATATATATATATAGTGTCTGTCACCACTCCCTCCTCCACTTTCTATTCTCTCTCTCGTCTTTTACTCTCCGAATGGTTGACAAAAACAGGAGCAGGGATAACGTAGTCGGTATAACGACTGGATACGAGCTGGACGACCGAGGGGTCGGAGTTCGAGTCCCGGTAGGGTCAACAATTTTCTCTTCTCCACGTTGTCCAGACTGGCTCTGTGTTCCACCCAACCTCCTATTCAATGAGTACCGGGGATCTTTCCCCGGGGGTAAAGCGGCTGGGGCGTGAAGGTGACCACTCACCTCCAACTAGTGCCGAGGTCAAGAAAATGTGGATCTCTACAGGTAGGAAGGAGTTGACTTCCTAAAAGTGATTAATTAATTTGTAGATTGCAAGAAAATTAACTAGGGCAGTTCCATTCTTCGCCTAAGGAAGAACATACTCGTAGTATTCGTCTTGCAGTTACAAGGCTTGATGCTATGCTGAGTTAACAAGAATTTTCAGACTTAACATGTATTACATACATAACATACACACACACACGCACACACACACATACATTGCAGTGCATTTCATCGGTCTAAAGTTAGTCAAAAATGGCCGTAGGATGTGGAATAAGTAATTAAAACACAAAAACATGTATGTACATTACACCTGAAGCTTTCAACCGCGCATATGTATCAATACTGTCAACGTACACTATTTGCTTAGACCTTTACAAGGATGAGTCATTTTTAGACTGCAGGAATTCGCCAACAAAGTACGAGCAATGAGTGTGCATTTAAGCATCGCTTAGCCCTACTTCAAACTGTGCTACGACTTTTGAGACTTGGATGGTAGATTGTTAAAAATGTTTGATAGTAGCATAGTATACACTTTTCTGAAAATATGAGACATTGGCAATTGGTCTGTGAAGATCGTGATTTTTCTTGTGTTAACACTGTGTATGGCTGAATTAGTCTGGAAACTTTCTTGGTTATTTGTAATTAAGTTCTGTAATGAAAATACGTATTCACATGGAAGAGATATGATCTCTAATCGTAGACCTCTGCAAGAATTCCTAGATTTGGCACCCACCGCGATTCTGACAGTCGTCTTTTGTAATTTAAATAACTTTTCGCTGTCAGATGAATTGCCCCATAAAATTATTCCATGCTCCGTTGAAGAGTGAAAGTAAGCAAAATAAATTGATTTGAGTGTGTCAGTGTTGCTGATATGCAACATAGCTCTAACTGTATAGAATGCTCCACTTAACTTGGAACCAACTGATCGATACGGGTTTTTCCCTCCAGTTTAAATGATTATCAATTTCGAAAACAGGGAATTTTGGTTTACTGACTCTTCTATACATTCATCATTATATCCAATGTTAATGGATATGGTGGCGAATTATTTGTTGTAAATTTAGTTACCTTTTATCTACGTAGATTCAGGGCCATCTGTTGGCAGCAAACCATTTATCCACATGAGAGAGAAATCTAAGAAAAATATAAATGGGACAGTCAACACAAAAAATTATTGAAACCGAGACGAACTGTCGGTACTACAGCATCAACACTCGTTTATTAGCGCAGATGTTAATGCTATATGTTTCGACCTTCCTTTAAGTTATCTTCAGGAATATATGAAACAATAGTGATAAGACCATTATAAATTAACACCATCACCAACACGGATGATCCGTATATATTACATAACATTAAAATTTCAACTAACCCCACGAAAAAAATCTACCAAAGCGAGATACCACGCTCAAAATCGAATACAGACGCTACACAATAGGAATGCTATAAATACAACACGTCATAATTTCAAGAAGGTTACCAGTACGGCGCGTTACCCCAATCACATTTACTAAAACCTCAATTAAATAGCGGTCACATGAAATTTTTCAAGTGACAAAACTGGTACAGTTTATGCAGTATATTACTTCCGAAAATTCCACTCTCAACATCAGTGCACTTCACAAATCATGTGAGGACATGGCGTGTTGCTTGTCTATACAGTATGCTGTACAGTAAAATACAGTAGCTCTATCTTGGAAACCGTCCTCAATAAGACACATGTATTAGTGGGGTGAGACTAAGTCCCTTGTACTGCGGCCACTTCTGGCCTATTGTACCAGCCCCAGATGATAGGTGAGGGTGATTGTGGAGCAATTGGTGGAATGAAGATTGGCAGGGGAAACCGAAGTACTCGGAGAAAACCTGCCCCAGCGCCACTTTGTCCACCACAAATCCCACTTGAGCAGACCCGGGATCGAACCCGGGCCGCAGCGGTGGGAAGCCAGCGACTATTATTATTGTTGGAGGGGGTGGGTTTCCCCACGCACCGCAACTAATAGTCTATTGTACGTCCCCCTTTGATATTCTACCAGTCGCCATGCCCTTCCGGTACTGGTGCTCGCTATCAGCCCCATTCAGCCAGCGAGGTCGGCCACCTCTCTGGCAGTGGTCCCCGATACTTCCCCATCTACCGGAGGAATTGGAAACTACTTGCCTAATTTTACTCAAAGGTCTCCTAGAGACATGAGGACATGGGACACACGGCTTAAAGTCCCTCCCGGAGGACTTGTTCCTTGAATTTTTTCGCCCTTAAAAATTCCACGACCTCCGCCGGGTTTGAACCCGTGTACCTTGAGTCATGAGGTGGGAACGTTACCCCTAGACTACGGAGGCCGCTAAGCCAGCGACTAACCGCTTGAGCTATGGCGCGGCCCAAGACACATGTATATTTTTTTTTGCTTATAATGACTGGTATTATGACCTCCAGGAAGCGTTGACATGCTGTATCTTCAAAACGAGACGATGAAAAATTACCAGCGTACGATCAGTTTAATACCCCTCGTGCTTTTCGCCATTAGGGTGGCACACCAAGTTTCACACCCATACAAACGCAAGGAAAAATTTCGCTTCGTATGCATCAACCTCTACATTTCTTTAAACGAGGAACCTGCATAAATTGGAAAAGAACAAAAAGGAAAACGACGAATATGAAATTTAAAGCTGCAAGTTTTCATAATATTTCTTCTGTTTTACAATCTTCCTTTTTCATTTCGTTCTCTATTTCCCGCTTTCATTCTCCAGGAGCGCCGAGCGGTAACGCGTCAGAAGGCATCCAGTTCGAATCTCGGCCGTAACATCGACTGTTCTGACGAAGGTTCTTCGTCGATTCCCTGAGTCCCTCCGGACGTATGCGTAGGTAGTAACCTGATATCGGCCACTAGCTCTTTATGCCACTGGAAGTCACACAAAGTGTGCAGTTGATACAGCTGTCAAACAACACATGAGCTGTGTAGAAGGCAGACCAAGCAAGCATTCATCCACTGACACACCGAAGCTGGACAAATCTGGATCAAACTTGACATGGCTGCTCTGTAACGGTATCATATGTTTCACCCAGCGCAATCAAATGTATGGCCCACGTTGTTTCGGACTCTAAATGTATTTTGGCGCATTCTCAAAGTAAAATTGAAAACAATGCGCTTATTATCTTCGTCATACCTGCAAGTCAGCATGTAAGTAGTCAAGTGCTGCTTAATGTTATATTGCGTAAATGCTATGGAAGTACGGATCTTATTCAGTAACTCTGTCTGGCATATCCCAACTCTGGTTAAAACTGGAAAGCTATAGCGAACAGGTCACACTGAAACCTTCCATGTGTTTCAGCTCGCTTCCTCAGCCTTAAGAAGCTAAATACTTATTGGAGCGAGAAATGTTCCGAAACAAAAGCTGAAGAGAAAAAACAAACAACGCATTTACCTCTAACACTTTGCGTCGCGCTTGTCCAAATAATTAAACAAAAATTAACCAAACTCATTATTCAACGCGTGCATATTCTAACTTCTTTCTCCTTGTATGTGACAGAAGAAGGTCCAGGATGAGGAACGGAGCGGCCGTAGCCTACTTTAAGGTACAGTCCGGTATTTGCGTGAAGAGATAAATATACGAAATTTTAGTCAACATAGGCGGTGACCCGGCTAACATTCGAACTGGGCATCTCCCCAATACAAAGAAAGATGGGTCAGTTGTTTTATGTAAACATAAAGGTCACAAAAAATCCGAATCCATTTGATTGTCCTGCGGCTGAAGGGGTTGTAACTCCTGAAACTCGACGGATTCAGATGAAATTTTAACTTTCACAGTCAAATTCTGACTTCTGCGTCTGAACCAGTTACAGTACTATCCCTGTAACAGGCCGTGGAGACCCATAGGTTTGTGAGACGTCGAGGTTCCCACATTTTTAAGACAATCGGCTCACAGATGGCTGTGAGGTTGTCAACCTTACGCTTTGCTGCTAGAAAGATTCCCGGTACTCATTTCTGTTGGAAGCTGAGTCGACATCAGATACCATGCACATCATGTAACACATGCAAAATGTTAAACTCGTAAGCACCACACCATGAAGACGTGGGGGGAGTTAACCTCTGCACTACTTAGTTAGTTAGTTATTTAGAGAGGGTGGGTTTCCCCATGCACCGCGACCAGTTTGATCTATTGTGCTTCCCTCTATGATATTCTACCAGTCTCTATACCCTACCGATAAATGGTGCGTACCATCAGTCCCGCCGACCAAGCGAGTTCGGCCACTTGCTTAGCGGTATCTATAATGCTTCCCCCATCTATCAGAGGCCTTAGAGACTATTGTTGGGCGGGAAACGTCCTGGAATTTGGCTCAGTGATCCACTTTGGGGATATGAGGTTCTTTTACGTGCCGTAAAGTTACGACACGGGACACACAGCTTAAAGTCCCTCCCGGAGGACTTGTTCCCTGAAATTTTCCGCCCTTAAAAATTCGACGACCTCCGCCGGGTATTTGAACCCGCGTACCACAACCTCTGCACTAACTGGAGGTGACTGGTCAGCTTCACGCCGCGGTCGCTTCAGGAGCCCCAGGTACTCACTCGACAGGAGGCTGGGTGGGCCTCACAGCCGGTCTAGACACAGTGGCGAAGGGAAAAGCTTCTGCCGAGAATCGAAATCCAGATATCCAACCCACAGCCAGTCACTACAGTGACTGCGCTACCCTAGCTCACGCTAAAAGACCTTAACCATACAAATACCACTACCAAATTAAAACTGCGCATTGCGAATATTAGGGAGAGTCAGTAAACAGGCCGCAAATGGCTATAAAACGAAAAACATGTTATATTCGAACCTGGAAAAAAGCATGTACGTCTCCACATATCCTCCACCAACACTCATACACTTGTCCCATCGCTTTACCAGTGTAAAACCCGCAACATAGAAGTCTTTTGACTGTTGTCTCGGCCACTTCCGCACCTCCGTTCCAACCTCTTCGTTACCAACGAAACGTTTGCCACCCAGATGTGAACCGTTTTACGCGACAAACAATTCCCATTGTAAACAGCAAACATTTCTTTACGATATCCTTTGCATTGAGAGGTTTTACCTATAAAAAACGCAAAAACAGAACGCCGCTCTTCGGTAGTACATCCAAGCACGGTCGCCATTTTAACTACAGAAACCAGTCTCCGAACACGCGCTTGCGCGTCTGCTACCTAGACTGTCATGAAACTGAACTGTGCTGCTACCTACTGATACACATAGGCCGCGCCATAGCCGAAGCGGTTAGTCGCTGGCTTCCAACCGCGGCGGCCCGGGTTCGATCCCGGGGTCTGGTCAAGTGGGATTTGTGGTGGACAAAATGGCGCCGGGGCAGGTTTTATCCGAGTACTTCGGTTTCCCCTGCCAATCTTCATTCCACCAATTGCTCCACAATCACCCTCACCTATCATCTGGGGCTGGGCCAGAAGTAGCCGCAGTACAAGGGACTTAGACCCACCCCACTAGCAATAAAAAAAATACTGATACACATAGAGCACTTATTACGTCAATTACAATTGTTTTACTTCAATTTGTGACCTATTTACTGACTCTCCCTCGTAAAGTAGTGAGAACACAGATGGCGCTGTAGTACTTTTATCAGGACCTGTACATGTGACGTTGTAATGCCAATACGTCATTCAGTCTGTAACTACAGTGACGTCATAACATGCTGTATCAGCATCTATGTGATTACTAGGGACCGGATTTTAATGCAAATGCATATTTCTTTCTTGCAACCAGAAAGTATGCTCGTTTGGATATATGTATGAATTACCTCATTTCTTAAATTTTGGACACGATTTGATGGTGCATATAAATGCATATTTTGCCTGTTTTATGAATAAGCATCATATTTTCGAAGATATCTATTTATACTGCATATTTCCTTTATAAAGTATTTATCATATATAATTTTTAATTTTATGTCCAAATTTTCAATCATGTTCGTGAGTATACAATTTTTCTTTTCCGTATTAGAATATGTTGCATATTTGACTCAACATTTCGTCATGATTCATGTTTCTGATGCAACAGACAGTACGGGACTTCTCCCATCCCTCTACTCCTAACTTTCCTCATCCGCGTACCATCAAAGTGGCTGCAAAGAGATTAGTCGGAAGCGTTCACATGTAGCCGCTATCAACGTAATACTATTCAACCGATAAGGGACTTCACTTATTTATTTCCGAAGTCTCCATCAGGTTCGTTACGCCTCTTTATTTGAAGCTGGGGACCATTCACATTAGTGGTGACTAGCCTGTAGTTAAGTTTGTTTAGCTTTTTGTGGTCATGCCGAAAGTGAAAGTAAGGCAGAAAACCAAATTACAGCTGTATCAGCGGGAGTTCGAAGGAGAGATGATAAGCACGGATAACGAAATTCTTTATTGCCGAGCGTGTGAGAAAACGGTTGTGAAAAACACTTTCAAGTGCTTCAGCATTTGAACACTAATATACATAAAGAGAATATTAAAATTAAATCCACGAAAAGTGCTCCTGTTCAAAAATTGAATAGTGAATTTTCTAATAATAGTTTTTCACAGTTTTCCTTTGATGCATGGGAAGCCTTTTTAGCGGCAGATATTTCGCTGTGGAAACTAACCAATCCTACTCTGAGAAATTTCATAGAGAGGTATACACAGTGCAAAGTGCCGGATGAATCTACTGTGGGCAAAAATTACGTGAAGCAGTGTTACGATCTTACAATTGAAAGCATTAGAGACAAGATTCAAGATAATTTTGTGTGGGTATCAATCGACGAAACACAAGATTGTGGGGCACGGTTTACTGCAAATTGTATAGTTTGATCCCTTAATAAGAATGAACAATCTACCCCATATCTTCTTGCGGTAGAGCAATTTGAAACCACAAATATCTCCGCAGTTTCCGAATGGCATTGAGTATGAGCGCGTATTGCTCTTTGTGACTGATGCCGCAAGTTATATGATGAAAGCCGTTACTGCTCTTAAAGTTATATTTCCAAAATGACACATTTGACTTGCCTTGCCCATGGGTTGCACCGTGTTGCAGAAACAATTCGTGCAAATTTTCCGCTTGTTGATAAGGTGATGTCTTCTGTGAAGAAGGCATTTGTTAAAGTGCCATACAGAAAAGAAGCATTTAAAGCAGTAGCACCGAGCGTTCCACTACCGCCAGAACCAATTTTAACGCGCTGTGGCACGTATCTGTGTGCAGCGAGTTATTATACCGAACATTTAGAAACAGTCAGGAATGTCGTGAATACATTTGATCCCAAAAGTGCAGCATCAGTTCACATTGTCCAAGATGTACTAAAAAACGCAGAACTAGAAACTAATCTTTCCTATACTATATCTGCTCACTTCTCTCATCTTCCATCCGCCATTTCCTCACTGGAGGCAAGCAATAGCAATACTACTTTGTATCAGTCGTTAAGTGTGTTCATAACCACTGTTTCCAAATTGAATTCGATTCCTGGAAGAGTTGGTGAAGTAGTAAAGGAAAAAGTACACAGCATTCTTTCAAAAAATCCAGGATATGAACAAATTTTAGCCGGTAAAAGTACTGAACTGCCAAGTAACAAATCACTAACAGTGGAGCAAATAGCGACTTTTGTACATGCGTCCCCAAGTTCCTGTGAGGTGGAAAGAAGCCTTCCCACTATAAGGACACCTTACGAGACAACAGGAGGCGACTAACTATGGAAAACCTAAAACATTTAGTAATTGTAAACCGCAACAGAAGAGAAGTTGAAAGTTCGGAGAGCTAAATGTGAGTACCACTGATTTTTTAAATTTGTAATTAAATACGTTGGCTTTGTTGCATGATTTGTATTTAAGTATAGCTTTTTACTGCAATTGAATCATTCAGTGATTACATAAAATGAACTTAAATATTGATCTGTTGGTCTTAAAATAATGTAAAATCAATTTTAATATTTGATATAAATTTTTATGTGCATATTTTAGTGCATGTTTCGGAAGTCTTTCATGCATAAATGCATACATATTTAAGAGATTATTAGGGCATAAAATCCGGTCCCTAGTGATTACAGCAATACATGGCATAAAGCCAGATGCTTACGCTGGGAAAGTACGTCCACTGGGCCACGAGCGCCACGAGTCCTTCTTTCCAAATCATTTCCAATTTATCGTCCAGCAATCATTCTAACATTCGGTGCTTTGCCACATAGCCTGAGATACCGACCACGGAATAAACCACTATGCTTTCTTGAGCAGTTTGCAGTTGGCCGTTAGAGCACAGTGGTTTTCCTAAATAACATTAACCGGTTGATCCTTGTATTGCAGATGCACTGTTTTCTGTGCGGTAAGAACTGAATCGTTAAACCTTATGCAGATGAACGCTGGATTTTAAATTCTGGCAGCGGTGACTATGAAAAGTACTATCTTCTGAGATGTGACACCGTGTAGTCCGGTAGAAATTCATAGTGCTCTCCATATTTAGGTGGACTTCACGCTTCAAACGGTTAATACAAACCTATCAGCTACCGCCTGTCACAAACAGGGGCGAAGGCCACTGCATATCGGACTCTGTGGTTACATAATGCTCCAAATTGCAAACAAGGCAGTGCCGACCAAGCAACGCAGAGAAACAGTTTGCCAGGAAGTCACGCTGCTAAAGGCAATGAATGTCAGAAGGCATCGATAAATTGATACCATGGTAAGAGGAAAAGTACTGGATATCAACATTGTAGCGCGTGGAGCCGTCGCTATGCAACGATCGCGAAATATGTAGATATACCGGGGCAGTTTCTGGGCGACGACTCGGTAAACACGTGCCCGTTGCTAGGCAGTAATTCTTAATAATGCAACAGACACAACAATAGAGGGGCTGTTTTCTATGTGGTCCGTGCTGAGTTGTTATGAGCATGGGATAAAGTCGGTTAATAGTCAGTTCTGTAAGGGAGACTGTGAAGAGGGGAGCTGAACCTGAGGCAGAGGAATAGTCACTGTTGAAGCCGTCACCAGGAAACGTCCAGTAACAAACTGACAACACTAGATTGTGTGATCTTGTGAACTGTAAAATGGTGAAATAGTGATTAGTGTTGTAGTTATTCGTCGTTACGACCTGTAAGTGGTCAATATATCTATTCACCAATCTAAACCCCGTCTGCAGTCACACATACTACGTGACTATGTTGTATTTTAGCGTCCTGTTGCACTGATTCGTATCCATAATATGTATATATTAACCGTCTTTTAGTGCATACAATTTCACTTGTCACTTCACACCACATGTTTCGGCATCATTCTGCCATCCTCAGGTGTATTAATCACGTTAAACCATTTCGTCGTTGTTCAGTAATAAATTTATATATTAAAACTTGTTAAGATGATAGATCTTAACAAGTTTTAATATATAAATTTATTACTGAACAACGACGAACACACATTTTATATCATTTTATAAACGTACATTTGATGGCAGGCAGTGCAATGGTTTAACATGATTAATACACCTGAGGATGGCAGAATGATGCCGAAACATGTAGTGTGAAGTGACAAGTGAAACTGTATGCACTAAAAGACGGTTAATATATACACATTATGGATACGTGACTATGTATTCAAAGTACTGAAGTATCGTGAAATTTATTGATGGCATACAATTTTTTTTTTATTTGAAAGTACCGAACTTATTTCGGACCACGCGGTAGCGTAGTTGGTTGAGACACTATGCTACAAGCCGGAAGGAAGCAGATTCGACTCCCGACGAGGTCGTTTTATTTTTCAACTGACCTAACCCTTCCAGCCGCATTATGGCCCTGGGATCGACTCAGCCTCTAATAGAAATGAGTACGAAGAACTTTCTTGGTGGTGAAGAGCGGCCGGCGCGTAAACCTGACAACCTCACTGCCATCTGTGATCCAACTGTCTAGAAAATGTGGGAGCCTCGACGTCTCACAGCTCTACAGGCCTCCATGGCCTGTTGTTACAGGAATAGCTTTACCTTACAGAGCTTATTTTCTTACGCTTTTATTTAACGTCGCCGTTACCAACAGAGACGATCAGTGCACAATAAATTGGTAGGGATCAGGAATGAAACTGTCGTGGCCAAATTTGAATTACTATGGCGGCAGTTGCCTGGGTGGACTGACGAGTCATGAAACCCCTAAATTAGGACGGGCGCTGTCCCAGCCGAGATTCGAAACAGGAACGTCCTGAATACAGATCGGAAGCGTCTCGCTCGGTTCGAAGGTACATGAGAAACGCATCTGGCTATGTGGAGGAACCGCGACGGCAGGTACGAACTGAAGCGATTCCAAAACTGTCGAAATCGATACAACTATTTGATGTCGAGATAATCGCCTCCGACATCGATATGGAATTACATACCTATTTACATCCTTGCTGCAAACACGATTTTCTTACAAACGCCAGTCGGACACCAAGAATACAATACAAACAATGAGATCTCACTGCTGGCCTGCGTACGGATCGAGCCCCGGAGGAGTCAGAGAACGCTGCTAGTCTAATTATTGTTCAGACAATATTATTGGGGTGACCAAATTAGGATGCGATGGACGGAAAGTAGTACGCACAGTACTATAGCTGTAAAGAGCCTGAATGAATGGTACAATATGGCAGATATAGACGTACGTTGGATGAATATGATATGAGGGTTTGGACTGGATTCAAGCGGCTGGGAACTGAAAGTAGTTGCAAAATTTTGTGAACATAGGCCCTTTTGGCCCATAAAAATAACGAAAATGTCTTCAGCAGCTAAGCAACTGTTAGCTTATCAAGATAGATTCTGCTCTATGGAATGATCAAGCGAGTGCTACTGAAAGTGTAAACTAATTATACGAAAGCTTATAGAATTACTGCGTGCCTTAGAAGGCTTTGTGATGCGAACATCTGCTTCTGAAGGCATGTGACATTCTGCGGGGAATGTTTAAACTCTCAGTCCATTCCATCAGACGTGAAACTGCTATAAAATGTGGCGTCTAAGCTCCGTTTCCAGGAGTCTTTGAGATTGTGGGCCCGTTAGGAACCATATTCGTTCCAAGACCGTTTACGTGTTTGGAAATGACGTCGTCTCTTCAACGAGAGGAGGGGGTTTGTTTTCTGGGTAGGCGCCATGTTTCTGCACCACAAATTTGCACGAGTGCACCCGCACTCACACGGCGTCTAGGTATGGACATTTGTACCTTTTGGACATCATGCACGATTTTTCACGTTACAATGACTCACATAAGAAAAATATACACAGGACCTCTGTCAATGCAGGCTTCTGCGGCGGTTTTATGCTATCTTGTCACTCCGAAACTACAGGTAATCACCTGAACGATCGTAGACCTGGCCACCGCCAAGTTTAGGCCTCTTATGCTCCCTATGCACAGCTCCTTCTTGTCAAGTTGTATGTACATTTGGATTTCGATGATTTGGAATGACTTCTACTTGTTTCCTGCATAATTCAGTTACTCGTATATAGTTATACACGTAAGGAACTCCGAAAGCCACGTGCAATTCGCGGACCGGTGTGCGCCTGTCAAGGTTGCTAATGACGCGGAGTACTCTTGTGCAGGCGTTGCAGTTTCACGAGGTGAGCGTCCGCCTCATACTCACAGATGGAATGAACATAAACCATTACAGACCTAATTAGGGCTTTATAAAAAAGGTAAAGCTATCCCTGTAACAGGCCGCGAAGGCCCACAGGGGTGTGAAAGGTCGAGGCTCCCACGTCTTCTAGACAGTCGACCCATAGATGGCAGTAAGATTGTTAGCCTTAAGGTGGGAATACACGAGGGCGCATTACAAGTGATGCGCGGAGTGAATTGGTGCACCTCGAACAAGCGACGCGCACGCAACGAACCATCTGAATGGGGCGCGCAAGCCGCGAGCACCTCAGTTCCATTCTGTCTTCGCCGTCCACATGACCATGGAAGACGAGGAAGCTTTGCTTTTTATAATAAACATTTTTTCGGAATTCCACAGTACAGGGAATGATTTGTATGCCTCTATGAGCCCCAAAATACCTTCTTCTGACCACTCCATGTTTGAGGCGTCCGCGCTTCNAACTTTGGAGTATGTTTCTATTGATAAGGTAACGGCCTTTATCACTAAATGGGGCAAATGACACTGGTACCCACAGTAGATGAAGTATACCTTTAACATAAAAAAGTAAATCTATCTCTGTAACAGGCCGTGGAGGTCCATACAGTTGTGACACGTCGGGGTTTCCACATTTTGTCTAGAGAATCGGCTCACATATGTCAGCTTTACGCGCCGGCCGCCCTTTTACCCCCCACCCCCAAGGAAAAATTCCTGGTACTCATTTCTGTTAGAGGCTGAGTTGACCACCGGACCATAGAGTGGGTGGAAGAATTTGGCCAATTGAAAAAAATCAATGACCTCATCGCGATTCGAACCCACGAGTTAAATTCAATACCATTTACTACTGGGTATAGATTTAGATTATCCAAATACTGGTCGGATGATTGAGGAATCGGGGTTCGATTCCGAGCAAGAACGAGAGACTTTCTCTTCTCCATAACATCCAAACTGGTTCTGGGACCCAACCAGCCTCCTATGCAGTAGGTGGCGGCGGCTTTCTCCAGAGATAAAGCAAGCTGGAGCGCGAAGCTATCACTTTCATCTACTTCCAAGTTTTGGAATGGTGGAGATACACTTCCGCCGATCACGGTGGTCGCGCGCTCTAAGGCATGAACTGTCTTCCATAGCTCGAACGCTGGGATCGTGGATTCGAATCCCACTCAAGGCATGGATGTCTGTGTGTGCGTTTATTCTGTGTTTGTGTTCTCCTGTGTGTATGCAGTGGTCTTGCGATGGGCTGATCAATCGTCCAAGGAGTCCTACTGTCGGTGTAAAAAGGATTACGAAACTGACGAAGAGGCCAGAACCCAACAAAGGGCTGTAGAGCAACTGATTAATGAATGAATGGATATATACCTTCGCTTCCCCATACATCTTAGTGGCATCATACTTAACTGTTAAGTGTAGGGACAGCTTTGCCAGGATTTCCAAGGGTTTTACTCAGCAAATATTTCGTAACATCAAATCTGAAGGGGAGGGCGTAATGACCCACAAAGAACAAAGAAAACCTCAGTACCCGGAAATCTAACCTGTGCTCAAAGTATGCATTCAATCATAGTCGGTGTTTCAGGCCAAATAAGTTATTGCTAGCAAACACTTTTTTCCTTATTGCGCATGACTGTACTGCCAAGTTCATACAATCAGTTTTAGAGGTCAATTATGTGGATGACGAGCAAAGGCAGAGAGGCGTACGTGTCAGCTCTTGTTGGGGGCCCCCCGTCTGAAGCCGCGCACTCCGCAGGAGACCAGCTGAAACTGGAAGAATTTTCTTACACTTGCCACCGTCCGTCGTAAATTAAGGTAAGAAATAAATTAACAGAAAGTAAGGAAACTGCTCCACGGGGCAGTGAGTCGGTTAAGTCTCCATTTATTTTCATTCCGTGGACAAACTTAGTACAAGTAGTTACTATAGGATTCTGATGATGGTGTATAACACACAGAGATATTGGGTTATCGTAGTTTATCCATCGTCCTGGTTTTAAGATAACTAAGAGAAACACGACGTTTCGGAAACTGGATCTGTTTCCGTCCTCAGGTGAGGGAAAACACTGGTCCAGTGACTGAGGCTAGCTCTTTCTAAGGGACCCAACAGAATAGGTGTTTTCCGTCACCTGAGGACGGAAACAGATCCAGTTTCCGAAACGTGTTTTTCTTAGTTATCTTAAAACCAGGACGATGGATAAAGTCCGAAAACCCAGTACCTCAGTGTGAAACTTAGTACGCAGTGTTAGAGTCCGTCTGCAACGTAAGAATGCAATTGTGCCAGCCGAAATGTTCGCTTATACCGATATCCAATGAAAGTGAACGCGAATAATGACTCCAGTTCAAAACGCGTTCGAAACGTAACTTTAACCTTTACTTTCTTCTGTCATTTTACAGCAAGGCAGATCTATCAAGTTACGATCTTCGTGCCAAGTGAATGCTGCAGGTATTGCCGACGTTTCGGAGGTGCCTGCTTCCTCCATCTTAAGGGTCGAAATGGGTAAAAGGTAATCCTATCCCTGTAACAGGTCGTGGAAGCCCATACGTGTGAGAGGTTGAGGTTCCCACACCTTCTAGACAATCACAGATGGCGGTGAGGTTGGCACTCTCACGCGCTTGCCGCCCGTTACTCACAGGAAGATTGCTGGTACTCATTTCTGTTAGAGGCTGAGTCGACCCCAGGGCCATAGTGTGGCTGGGAGGGGTAGGTAAATTGAAAAAAAAATACAATGACCTCATCGGGCATAAAACCCGCGACATTCCGGCGTATAGCATAGTGCCTCAACCAACTACGCTACCGCGTGCCCCAGGGGTTGAAGTGGGTGGGGTAACGAACACTTATTCAACTTCCCCCCTCAACCGTGAACATGGAGACAGCCTGCAATTCCGAGACGTCGAAAACTGCGCATATGCACATGGGGCGAAGACCCAAGAGCAGAATGAGCGCTGACGTATATCAATGTGCGTGTTAGCCCTCTGAAGCCTGAAGTTCGTCGAAATAAATACATATATAAATTTTCATTGCCTACCTCACAGAAAACATACTGCGTCTCCATTACAAAGAAAAACTGGTCATTGCTGCTCAAGGAATTAATCGCTGTTTGTTCCGAGTAGTTTTTAAAACATAAAATACTCGAATGGCAGAGCGGTGTGTTTTCTGTTGTTAGAACAGATGGAACAAATTGTTAACGCGACGCTGTGAAGGTTGAACAGAAGAGGGCAGCTGCTGGTCTCACAGTTCTGTAGCTGACTCGGCTTGTATGCTGGACAGGATGTCAGGAATGGGCGGCATGAAGCTGTTTCGGAGTAAGAAGGTGCTGCTGGAAGATGGACTGCAAGAAGCTGGCATTCTGGTGGGGCAGGAGGGCAAGATTGACAGGATACTGAGGAAGGACGAGCTGGCAACCCTTCAGCACAACGCAGAGGTGGGTATGCATCATGTACAGACACAAAACTCTCACTTTTCGAGCCTGATGTGCTACAGCCAAACTGAACTGCTAGTACATCATATTAACAAAACACGGTACGGCGGATGTAGGTTGTATTCGGCTCACTTCGATTCTTGTGAACACTGTAGTGAACCTTGGCGTTCCGTAAAAGCCGCGGAATTTCCTGACAAGTTGAACATTTGTCAGCTTCTCAAGAAGGGTTGGCCAGTGTCTGGAAACGGTATCCGATTGGACTACAGCCACTCATTCGTTCTTTCGGTAACATGCGGATACCATGATATATTGCACTTCAGCATCACACACATATATACACCGTCAACTCAACCGCGCACGCTTATTATTATTATTATTATTACTATTGCCAAATTACTTCGAATATAAGACGCCCTCTAATTTAAGATACAACCAGCTTAAGAATGTGGGTTTTTGGGAAAAAATATTAGTAAAGTGCACATTCCTCTAATTTAAGATGCATTTCAATTTTTAACAGAAAAAATGTGTAGAAAATCCATCTTATATTTGAAGTAGTATATTATTATTATTATTATTATTATTATTATATGTACAGAGTGTACATAAAGTCCGGGAACATTTTATATTATTTATTGCACAAGAACTACAAATTATACAGACATCATATATGTGTCATTTTGAAGAGAAACTCTGAAAGTTTGTTTTTACCTCATAAACTTTCGATGTGG
The DNA here is from genome assembly GCF_002891405.2 of Cryptotermes secundus. NCBI lineage: Eukaryota > Metazoa > Arthropoda > Insecta > Blattodea > Kalotermitidae > Cryptotermes > Cryptotermes secundus. Next base: position 725,442 of record NW_019721015.1, on the reverse strand, counting down.
GAACAATGAGTGACTCGGCAGACGTCCACACGGTAATCGAATTGTTGCCATACCCTTCCCAACATGGCGTCGCCGACTCTGGCGGTCGCTTCCCGGGTTCTCTCCTCTACATCACGTGGAAAAGGCGGTACATACACCAGATCTTTAATGTGTCCCCACACTAAAAAATCACACGGAGTGATGTCTGGCGATCGTGGAGGCCATTTCACGAAACATCTGCCCCCTTCTGCAGCATGTCCAATCCATCGCTGGGGCACCTCCGTGTTCAGGTATTCACGAACTTCATGAAAATGGGGTGGAGCTTCATAGTCAGCTTCTTGCGCAGAACTTTCCACACTGTCGTTGGGGGCATTCGGAGTTCACGGGACGCTCAACGCACCGATTTCTTCGGACTCGTCGTGAATGCCTCTCTTACATGCTCCGCAAGCTCTTCACTCACATCGTGACGTCCAATCTTCTCTTCTGGGCACAAGCAACCTGTACCCACGAATTTCTTGTACCAGTGGTAAATTGCCTTCCTGATTGGTGGGTTCTTACCATACTTGGTCCTAAACTTTCGTTGGACATGTGTAGCACACTTGTTTTTGTACAATTCTAAAACACAGAAAACCATGTGAGCACCTGAAGTCGCCATATTTGCAACTAACGCTAACTACCGGCAAATGACGGAATTACGAGCATTGGCGGACCATACAAACTTTCAGAGTTTCTCTTCAAAACGACACGTATATGTTGTCTGTATAATTTGTAGTTCATGTGCAACAAATAATTTAAAGTGTTCCCGGACTTTATGTACACCCTGTATATATATATATACACACACACACACACACACACGCAATAGCACACTGGTACGTATTTCTACCTTATTGGTCACCGTCAGAATATAATACTGTCAGATTTAGGGGTGTGACTATAGACGGATTATGAATTGGACACAGGATTTATTGACACAACTTGGAACTACAATTACAGAGCTATTGCTAATCACCCGACTTATAATCACCTGCCTGACAGATACCCCTTGACATATGAGACTGTTCAATGTTTTCATAATTCAGTATTTTTGCATGCCTTTGGTTTCTGTGATTTTAATTTTCATTGAAGAACATGCATTTCAGTTAAGTTCAGTCTAATCCATTTTTTGCCCTTCATTAATCCTACTTATTTTGGCTTCAGACAAACAATATCTTTACATTTTTGAGCTTCATTTCAAAATTGAACTAAGAAACTCCACACAGAACTGCAGCGAAGCAGAATTCATTAAGTTGCGGGACACTTATAAATTGCACTGCGACTGTTATATAAATTCAGAAAGAGACAAGAAAAGAAGATTATTATAACAATCTCTACACTGTCTATGTTACTTATGGTTGGAATACCCATTCCAACTATGATATTTTGCAATAATGAGCTGACTGGAGAAATTAGTGTCAAGTAATATGAGAAGATGATTACAGATAGTGTAGTAGAAGGAACTGGGCAGGCTCCAAATGCATTCCTGTTCTGCCTGGAGTGACTAAGGAAACCCATGGACACTCAAATAAAAAAATACTCTGACGGATTAACGCTGGATTTTTTGGACGAAATATTCACGCTGTGCATGGTATTTTTTAGACAAGGAAAACTCAATAACTTTCTCCAGAAAATGTATTTTGTCACAGGAATGCTATACAGATTGCCCATAAATTTCCTATCAAATTTATTGAAATAACAGTAACTGTTTTTCTTTTTAGAAGGACATAACTGACAATGAATGTACAAGAATGTGTGACAGAAGTATCACTTGGGTTCCAAGAGAGAAAACAGAGAAGAGTCTGAGTGTATTACTACGAATAATTTATTGAATATGGCAGTGATATCCTGTTCTGTGACAGGTCCTCGATGTGGGGAACCTTGTGATCATGCCCGGTTTGGTCGACTCTCATGTGCATGTGAATGAGCCAGGACGGACGGAATGGGAAGGGTACTGGACAGCCACAAGGGCAGCTGCAGCAGGAGGTGTGACCACTATTGTTGACATGCCACTGTAAGAAGCCACACTGCAACCTTATTTAAAGAACATGGCACAGCTGCTTCTCTCCTTAGCATATAGTACAGCGGTCAATATTTTACATTCATATAATGATATGACTAATAAGTTCCACTTCGAGTCAGATCTTACAAGTGTCCACACTTCAAACAATAGGGCATAACATACATACACATATAAACCATATTTGAAAATTTTGTGCCACTGACAGAGAAGAATATGTACTGTAGCACTCTGACTGGTAATATAGAATCTTTTTGCACAATTTATACTTGCACTGGAAGGTGGCAATATTCTGCACATACTCTTAGTAGGGTCTTTATATGGAATGCACATAAAATGTAATTAGTTTTGTTAGGGCGCTGAGGAGAATATTTGGAACTAAGAGGAAGTAACAGGAGAACTGAGAAAAATGCATAAAGAGGAGCTTCTCAGTTCATATACCCCATTAAATACTATCAGGACAATCAAGTGAAGAAAGGTGAGATGATCAGAATATGCAGCATTCATGCAAGAGATCAGAAATACATACAAAGTTACAGTCAGAAAACCTAAAATGAACAGATCTCTTGGAAAACCTAGGCATAGATCGGAAAATAATGTTAAAATATACTGTAAAGAAGTAAGACGTAGGGTGTGGACTGGATTCATCTGTCTCAGGATGGGGATCAATATTGGGCTGTTGTGAACACCATAATGAATTTATGGGTTCCATTAAATGTGGGGGATTTCTTGAGTTGATGTGCCACTGTTGGCTTCTCAAGAAGAACCCAGCCTACTGAGTTAGATAGATAGTCAGTCAGTAAATTAGGCTTAGTCTGTGTCAGCAATTTGGGGCACTTGAGAAATGCTGAATTTGCTGTTCAACAGAAAGATTTTCTACATCTTCAATGTTAGGCCAAAAATGAAGGATGATACACTGCGTAAAAATATGAGTAGCATAAGAACCAGAAGTCTAACACTTGTGTAGTTACAGACTCTATATTGTACCTATTCAGAATAATCATACTGGCAATCCCTGGACTGAAAATTTCAGTTTGTTCCTTAACCTTACTTGGCTCAAGGAAAGTTCTTTGTCACCTGGATCAAGTCATAACCTATCACTGACTGTCCTCTACAAAAGCATACAAATATTATTATTATTATTATTGGAGGGGGTGGGTTTCCCCATGCACCGCGACCAGTGGTCTATTGTACGTCCCCTCTGCGATATTCTACCAGTCTCTATACCCTACTGATACTGGTGTGTGCCATCAGTCCCAACTCAGCCAGCGAGTTCGGCCTCTACTGGCTCAGCGGTATCTAGATGCTTCCCCCATCTCCCAGAGGCATTAGAGACTATTGATGGGTGGGAAATGTCCTTACAAATTTGGCTCAGTGGTCTCCTTGAGACATGAGGTTCTTTTATGTGCCGTAAAGCTACAACACAGGACCCACGGCTTAAAGTCCCTCCCGGAGGACTTGTTCCCTGAATTTTTCCGCCCTTAAAAATTCCACGACCTCCGCCGGGTTTGAACCCGCGTAACTTGAGTCATGAGGTGGGAACATTACCCCTAGACTATGGAGGCCGCTTAAGCATACAAATATGAAAAAGCAATATTAATACATCTGAAATATACAGCCTTCACCTTAATACCTAGCTAATAAGATTCTCTGCTGGACATCCTACAAACACTTGCCATGTCTCAAAGACTAGAAAGAGACAGCCTTCCATAAGTGGCATCCTGTCATTGGCACAGACTTAAAATGACAGAGTGACCAAGACCATCTTGGGATTCATACAGACAAGCCCTAATGACCTAACCCTACAAGGTTCATGGTAATGATGATCTGTCATGATCACTTCTTGCCACATTCTTTCCCGTTTTCTTTTTCACCGTCATCCACTCACTGAATGCTATATGGTCTGAGTTACTAGAATATGTTCAAATTTACTTCTGACATCTGTGGAAAAATAATAGAAGACAGTATAAGAGTATATTAATGAATAAATTAAAATATCGCTCATCAGCCTTACTTTTTCACTTGTCATGGGTGAGGAGATGAGTGGATTTGTCCTGTCATTTGTATCCATGCATGCTTATCCGCAAGAGATGTTTAGAAACCCAAATGTGAAAAACAGGGTTTCAGATGTGTGAGATACAAAACATTCATGTTTGGAAATTCTTTCAACTTAAGTCAAGCTATCATATTGCTATAGCAAACCACTTGGTCCAGTAGTTGCATTCATGTAGGAATGTTATAATACAAATATTTTCTTTACAGAAACTCTATTCCACCCACAACAACCAAAAAAAATTTAGAGACCAAAATGATTGCAGCAAAAGGTAAAAAGCATGTGGATGTTGCTTTCTGGGGTGGAGTTGTACCTGGCAATCAGGTGAGCTGTGTGCATAATATGCACTTCACTACATAAGGTTCATAAGACAGTAAAATGAAAACCTTGCTGACAGGGACATGTGATGATGGAAGCATGCTCTAAATTCTGGTGACTTACAACTCACTGAACATTACAGGTACATAAAATTTTAAATACCTAAGCAGGCAGAGTGCGAAAGACAAAGGAGCTTATAATGGAACACTGTCCTGTAATGGATCTAGCTATCTAGTGTACATGCACACTTGCATACACGCGCGCATACACACAGAGTCTACTTGGGTTTCTCTGTAACCACACTCAGAATATCTGTGAGTCCCATTAAGCAACCTATCCCATCAACACAAGGGAAACTTTACCCAGTAGCTAAAGTGGCTTAGTGGCAAGAATTAAGATTGCATGGTACTTTAACTCCAATATTTCCTACCCATTCACAACATGATGCTTAGGCATGCAGATAACCTTCCTTCATCTTGGCCTGGAAATAGAAGCCTATCTCTGCTAGATCCAATCAAGCCATTGCTGCCTGTGCAGTGCCTCCAGATATGGTCCTGCCTCTACCATCCAGGCAAGGACACAGGATACATTTCTGGGATGAGGGCACCCATAGGTAGAATCTGTTACTCTCAATGATAGGCCAGCAGAAGGGATTTACAGCCTGATGAAATCCAAATGGGGGGAGCAGGTGGCTGGATATTATCTTCACATTTTTAAGTTTTATCTTTGGTGGAGGTGAAAACTCTACACACAAATCTGCCCAGTGATTGAACTCAGAACTCTTGAAGGAAAGCATGAAGATCACCAGGTCCACCAAATTAACTTGCTCCTCCTATATGATTTTGTAGAATGAACTAAAGGACATGGTGGAAGCTGGTGTGGTGGGCTTCAAATGCTTCCTGTGCCCAAGTGGTGTGGACGAGTTTCCAGAAGTGACAAAGGAGGATGTAGAGTTATCACTGAAGGAGTTGGAAGGAACAAATTCTGTTCTGGCAGTAAGTTGGCACAAAAGTATTTCATATTTTATTAATTTCTATTGAGGTGGTCCTCTGATAATTTCAAAGCTGTATAAATATTTTGAACTTTAAAATAAAAAATGTTTGCAAAAATGTGAACAAACTTAGGCACTGATATAGTGTCAGCTCATGAGAGTCTAGAAACGTGTAAACAATAATAACTGCAAGGTAATCCATTTGAAACCACATACAATTTATCTCACTGTACATTGTATGTTGGTGATTGCTCTGTGTCTAAGACAGTCAATATGTCTTTCACATATGTATGTGTATATACACATATTTTTTACATCATAATACCAAGCAAATTAGGTCAGTCAGTAAAGCTTCTGGCTTCTATTCAGCAAGTGCCAGTTGCAAACTCTGCCAGGGCATCAGCTATCCTGATAGAAGAGTCTTCTGTGGTATTTCTCAGTATCTCCAGGAAAATGTCACTATAATACCTCAAGATAGCCCATGATTGCTTCTTACCACATCTTCTTCAATTCACTATTCATTGATCACTATTTTGTCTGGCATTATAAGCCCATACTCTGAGCTACTGACAACACTGTGAAATAAATAAATAAATAAATCAGTATTAGTCCAATACATTAGCACAAGTTATGGTCTCATGTTGCTGTCTGGGGGATTTGTCTTCCTGTACCTGATGTGAAATTCCTAATGACAAACTGTTCTGCTTTTGAGATTTCTATTTATGTATTTATAGTTTTATTTAATGATACTCTCAGTAGCTCAGACTGTACAGCATAGACCAGTAGGATAATTAGCGATTAACTAGCAAGGATATGGAAAGAAGCAATCATGGCCTAATTTGAAGTACTGTTCTAACAATACTGTATTTTAGGGTCATACATTATACATAGACTGAAAATGAATTCAAAAAGAAACTATTCTCAAATTTGCTTGGAGGAACCAAATAACTCAAGAAAAACATTAGTTAGGAGAGCTGAGCTATGCAGATCTGAAATACAAGTCAGAAGCATTAGCACCTGAGCCAGCCTGCTTGCTCTCTTTGAGATTTCGAGGAGAAGTCTTTTCTATTTAGCAGTAGACAGAATGGCTCTTGTAAATGCAGCAATGGACCTTCAAGTTTCATAAAAGGTGGGGAATTTCTTCACTAGCTAAGCAGAAGGGTTGTTCTCCACAGCGTTTCATTGATAGAATGAATGATGTCTTATGAACTTACAGCATTTATAAAATTAACATGCGGTCATGATACCAGGTATTACTTCACAGTGCCTTCACTATTTCAGTTCCATGCTGAATGTGAGCTGGGAGCAGAACTTGTGATGCCTTCAGGTATGTTTTACTCCACAGTGTTGCAGTGTTGCAATTACTATACAAATCCCCCCCCCCACACACACACACACACACACACACAAATGCTAAAGAGGGAAATAATATACAGCACTGACTTCAGAAATGGCTGCTTAAGTGAAACTGTTGGCTTTCACCAGTGGGAGAACTCATTATGTGATATAAACTAAATAAGTAACTTAATGGAGCAGACTTCTTCTTGAGAAGTTAACACACACTCAGCTACCCAGGAAATTCCTGCCTTTTACTGAATCCAAATGCCCAATTAGAGTGTGCAGAGGTCATCATTGGACCCTGTGTTGAGCTAAATGGTTCTGATCCACGTTCTCTCTCTCTTTCTTTAAGATCTATTTTAATACTATTTTCCCATCCACATCTGAGCCTTCTAAATGGTCTCCTTCCTTCAGATTTTCTGAATAATATGATGCATGTTCTGCCCACTTCACAGCCCACAATTTGATCACCCTAATAATATGGGTGAAAAGTAAATGTTATGAAGCTTCTCATTATACAGTTTTCTCCAGTCTTCCCTTACATCCACCCACTACATGATTTTTCATGATTTTCTTTAGTTCTTCCTAGAAAATGTCTGGATAGTACTAAAACAATTTCCTTCCACACCCTTTCGAACTCATCGTTCAGAAATCATCCTGCCATTCAACAGTTCATAATCTGGACAGTGTGAAATGCATCATTAAATAACTTAAGAATCATCTGATATAACACTAAGTAATTTAGTTCACAGGAAGTCTTTTTTTGTTAACATCCAATTACCCTTCAAGTTCATTCTCACTTTTCCAAGGGAGTTCTTTCTGATAGGTTTCCCCAACAATATTTCAGATGCATTTCTTGTACCCTGTTCAGTTAATGGAACAGTTCTAAATGGTAGCAAACAGTGATGTTTGGAATCTAATCTTCCCATTCGCTGCCATGCAAATTTTAATCTCACATGATCTAACTTCCAACTCATCACAGCCACTCAAACGTGTATCCAGACAGACATTCCCAGCAGAATAGGGCAGGAGACAGATAAGAAGCTTGCCACCCTATGAATGTGTACATAGCAGGCTATGAAAATACTTTTGGCAGTCCTTAACAAACTGAAATAACTGTTCCAGACAATCCTTGTGAGTACAGGACATTCCTGAGATCAAGGCCACCAAAGATGGAGGTAACAGCTGTTCAACTCATAACACAATTATGCTCAAAATACAGGTATGAAAAATATGCCCAGATCACATGTATACTTTTCGGTTTAATTCTGCAAAAGGTGAATTGCTACAGTCTCTGGAGTTCACTGAGTATGCATAAACTTTCAAAACATCGTTTCAGAATGTTCTGCTTTCCTCAGAGAAAGAAAACAGGTTATGAGAGCGCCAAGCTTTCATGTGTGTGCGCACACACGAAACAGAGAGTGAAAGTGCATGTGTGGGTATGTGTGTGTCCCCCTCTCCATCTTGACAAAGTAGTGGACCAAATTTTAGGAGATCTGGTACTATCATTATGCCATCAAGATTACCCCAACCTTGAAACTTTTTATTTCATACAGTGTATAGTAACAATATGGCTGGTGACACTTGATATACAGTTCTGAAATTACAAACTGTTAACATATCTAAGAAAATACAACTTACATTAAAGTAATTTTTTGTAGAATTTAAACAGAATAGAATATACACAGTGTGTCCAGGTTCTGTTATGACTGTGTGCATTAAAAATACAAGATGTGAATTATTTTCAAAATTTCACTCTTTTTATTCAAAATAGTCTCCTTCTGAATCAATTGAAAAGTTTTCGAAAACAGTCACTATACTCCTTTTGTGGAATCACATTTAAAACTGCGGTACATTCCCTTTGCATGTCTTGGATGGTGTCGTGACGGTCTCCTTTCATCACCAACTTAACTTTTGGGAACAACCAGAAATCTGCTGGAGCCAAATCTGGCGAATACGGAGGATGATCAAGGACTGTGATCCCTTTTCTGTCCAAAAAATCATGCATAATCTTCAATTTGTGGGGTGGGGCAGTATTGTGGAGGAGCAACCAGGAACCTTGCTCCCCATATTCAGGTTGAATTCGAAGAATTCTCACCCACAAACGATTGAGGACTCTGATATAATAATCAGAATCCACTGTTTGACCTTCTAGCAGAAATTCCTTGTGAATGATTCCTTTGGAATCGAGGAAAATGGTTAACAGTGTCTTTACTCGACTCTTCTGCATGCACTTTCTTTGGTTTTGGCTTCCTTGGGCTCAACCATGCTGCACTCCGCCACTTTGTGAGAGGCTCATATTGAAAACACCATGTCTTGTCACCAGTAACAATTGAGTTTGTAAATTTTGTATCACTTTGGGCCAACCATAACATGTCTTTTGTCACTTTTTCGCATTTTCTTCAGTGTGACTTGTTCTCGGCTTTGATGCATGTGGAGTGTCTTCAATGTCCACCCTGCTGTCACGAAATACAGCATACCATTGAAAAATGTTTGAGCGACTCAAACAATCACTACCGTACACACTTTTCATCACTTGGTACGCTTCTCTGGCTGTTTTGCCTAATGTCAAAATTTGATTTTGGCTCTCTGTTCAACCGCCATGTTCCGACGAGCATCAGAATAGTACTGTTACATGCAAGGTCAGAACACATGATGCAGCGATGCTTGCACTTTGAAATTATAGACAGCCACAGCTGAAACTTCAAGAATCTTAACGCCAGAACTTGCCAACAGAAGGCATTGCAGGGCAAAATAAAAAAAAAATGAGTCCTAATGGATCCTGGACACACCATGTATTTATATTTGATAGATCCTTGACAGTGCTAAGGCAACATGTAGAACATGTAGAACATGTATGCCTACTTTCCTTATAAAATGCAGAAAGCTGCAATGGATCTTCAGGAATTATACTGTGTATGAAGATTTGAACTAGGATCAATTGGACCCAGACAACTTTGCTGATCTGTGTGGTAGATTTTTGAGATCCATAGCAGGGACTCCCATTATCAGCTGCAGTACAGTTTCTGATGTTGGTGTTCCAGTGTGCGATGCCACATTGTCCACCTGTCAGCAGCAGAAGCACTGCCATTTGTGAGGGCAGCCAAGAGCAGTGGACTGCCCCTCACAGCCGAGACATGTCATCAATATCTGACACTCAACGCAGAAGCAATTCCTGACTGTGCCACGCAGTATAAGTGCTGCCCACCTATCAGAGGTCTCCAAAACAGGGTGAGATTCAAATTAAACTTCTATATGATACAGACTACCCAGCAGTCTAGCAGGGTACAGTGGCTGGAGATGTAGCAGAGAAGACAGAGGCAACAAATGCATACAGAATGTTGATGTGAACCTCATGAAATGTCTAACTGGAATACCAAGAAGATGTAGATAAACACCGGATCAGTTTATGGGCTGTGAATGTCAGATGGGTGGCTGCAACTATATTAGTATCATATTTATGATTTGAGGTTCACACACTGATGAAGACATCCTGTTTTAGCTGGCAGGTGAGCATCATTTTGGAGGAATATACTGTCTGCACCTTCTAGCCAGAACATGCATCAGGATCACATTCAGTAGTGAGCTGTAGTATTGTCAGTAACAACATTCAGGTTCTGCCATCATACTGTTGGTTACAAATACTCTCATGTTCATGCTCCCAACGTACTGACTTCATCAGCAGGCCCACTAATACATGTCACTTCTAAGTGAAGGACAGGCCAATGGCAATATGTAGATATATACAGTGAATCCCAATGGCAACAGAATATGCTCCATTTCATCCATGATAAGCCACATACCTCAGTCAATGTAGTGACCAGGTTGCAGACTGGACTGGAGAATCGTGCTTTGATTCCTGGCATGGGCAGAAATTTTCCTCTTCATCACTGCATCCAGACTCTGGGGCTCACCCAGCCTCCTATTCAATTGGTGCTGGCAGCTCCAACCTCAGAGGTAAAGTGGGCTGAGCATCATGCTATCAACATATTTAAAAAAGAAGGCAAATGTTCACTGTGGTTTGTAACTTTTCCTTTTATTTCCTTTCTTGGTAACATATAAGAGTGCAGAGTGTGATTCAGTTCAAAGGACAGAACTTCATGCTGTATATAGGATGTATGATTTGAGGTTCTCACAGCAGTGGTTATCTTCTGGGATATAATGCCATGTAGTCCGTTGAAAGGCAACCGATGTTTCAGAGAACTATATTGCTTATATTCTCATGGTCAAAATTCCTCTGGAATGTCAGTTGATTTTCAAAGGACTACACAGCAGTACTCGTATATTCCAGAAGATAGTACTCTTCTGTATACATAATATTTAATAAATTTGTATCATAATTTCAGGAGTTATTCCTGAGGTCGTTTTGAGTGAAAAATATTATATCATCATGGTACAATTCTCAATGGTTGTAGACCTATGGGTAGGGGAAGTTTAAAATATACTTAACACAATAAACACATTTATTGAAACAGCACATGTCAATGACCAAGAGACATTCATCACATTATCCATTCTGTTATCAGATGGTGAAGGTCGAATCCATACTGTAAATAAGACCACACATGAACTACGACAGAATAAAATTTGAACTACAGTGAACATCTGAAGAGTGCACATCAAGGGACTTCTAACTCCATTAGAGCTGAAGGGTACATTGGCTGTAGGTCCTGGTAATATTCTGTGGCAGGCCAGAACTTTCCCTGCAGATCACTTAGCCCTTAATTAAATAATCCAAACAAAATAGACAAACCGCTTGGCGGCACATCCCAAGGTTCAATGTAACAAATGCCAAAATTCATCACTAGTCACAATCCTGAGCCACTTCCATGTACTCCAACTTCCACAACATATTTTTCTTACCTCCATCTTAATGTTATCTTGCCATTTTTGCCAAAATTCTGTATGCATTCTTTGGCTTTGCAATCCAAAATTTGGGAAAGAAAGCATGTGACTATGAAACAGAAACTTTTACACATGACTTTTTTCTGTATGTCAGGAACGACTGTGGGCTGCTTTGGTGGCTGGTGAACTGGACATGGTGGTATCTGACCACTCACCTTGCACACCAGAAATGAAACAGACAAGAGGAGGAAAAGCCCAGTTCTTAACAGCATGGGGTGGTATATCTTCTCTCCAATTTGGTATGTACATTGAATACCAATACATGATCTCACCCCTTGAAGGTCTTTCAAACAAAATATCCCACACTTTGCAAAGTCTATCTTGCTCAGCTTATTCCATACACTAAGTGAAACTTCTGTGCCAGATGCATGTTTTTTTGTGTGTTCATTTGTGTCCTGAATAACAGTAGAGCAGATTAATCAATATTTGTAACATTCACTTTGAAAGCCATGCCATTAGAAGACACACCAAAACATCCCCACTAAGTACAAAACTGTTACAGTGACAGATACAATTTCAGATGTGCCACCATACTCATTTCCTGAATAGTGTGCCACATAACAGAAGAATTTTCCTATTAAAAAGTTTATCACGGAAATAAATCTTAGATAAAATCTACAGTGTCTAATCCTTCAGAACCCTAAAATGCCCATGCCAGCAGCATAAATGTTCATGATGAGGATGTCTTATCACTTTCCGTGGCGTGTGAGTCAAATGGGAAAGTTCTATATTGTTACAGACCCTGTAAGTAAAATTACATATTTTATGTACCTACTGAACTAATGAGAGGAACTCGCTAGCCCAGTCAGTATAGTAACTAAGCTACAGGCTTAACAACCTCTGAGTCAGAATTCAAATCCTGACAGGATCATATAGATTCTTCTCTTAGCCACTATATCCAAAATTTTTGGCTCTGAGGCCCACCCAGCTTCATATCCAGTGAATACCAGGGGTAGAGCAGCCAGAGAATGATGCTATCCACTCACTTCCAGGTAATTGAAGGTTACAAAAGACTGGAGTTATACCTCCACAAGAAGGGCAAGGGAGATAATAATGAGCTGTTGTACCAGTCTTTACCATTTTACTTTAATGATTTAGGTATGGTATTTTCAACTGAAGAGTCATTCTGCAAGGCCATAATTCAAAATAAATTAATGCAAAAAGAATCTATTCTTTGCTGCACACACAATATGTGAATACATAAGCCATGGCTGCTTCCTTCCATATCCTTTCCAGTTAGTTATTCATAATCATTCTACTATTCAATGCCACAAAACCCACATACCTGAAGATGTGTAGTTAAGTGACACAAGAATCACTCCGTAATATCAGTAACAGGACTGCCATAAGAGCAAAACTGTTCCTTATGATATCCATAACCCTTTAAATTCTGACATTCTCTTCACAACGTGATGCTACATAGTTTCATTACTGAAAGAATCATGAAATAACATAAAAATAAATCTCCATAACTTGATACCATCCTTTGCTACACAGTGTTTCCTTCCTGCTTTCATAAATATCCATTTTGTGTCCAGGACTGTCACTTTTTTGGACAGAAGCCAGGAAGCGAGGCTTTTCAATAGCAGACATATCACGTTTCTTGAGCCAGAACCCTTCCAAACTCTGCGGACTACAGTATGCCAAAGGACAACTCAAAGAGGGAATGGATGCAGATTTAGTAATATGGGACCCAGAAGCAAAATTTCAGGTATGCAGCTTAGAAATATAATACAGCTCTTATGATCCTGTATATGTAATACAAAAGATCTGATATTTCTTAATCACGAAAGTCGGAACTGGAGTATATCATGCTAAACAAAGAGAAATTAAAAAATTGTTACATGATGGAATGACTATAGATGGGGTTTGAATGGTAATCATATTTATTGGACACTTTAACACACAACTCTTGACTGCACTTTTACAAATCACTATCACAGTCTTCAATGTGCTGCTTGGTAGCATCTTCCAACAGTGGACGTTCTTCTGTTACTGGGTTCACGTTTTCACAGACTGGCAACCATCTCATACAAAACTCCTACTCTTCTAACTGCCATCTCAGGACTAATTGCAGCTGGTCCTCGTTATATAGCCTCAGCATGGACCCTGTAAAAAAAAAACACCTCTCCCGGTAGTTCTATTGTGTGTGTGTCTGTTGGGGTGACCATGTGATTGCTACTGAGTCATTTCCTATCAACGGCCGTTGTTTGCAGAGCCATTCCCTGGCAACGGTTGTCTCTACTGGCTTCAGAATTTTGGCTTTTAGCAGACATGCCACAATATTTTTCAGAGACATTTATTTTTATGCACTAACATGGATATGGACCACAGTGCACATCGGTAAACTAATGGCAGCTGAAATGAGACTCTTAAGGAGTATAGAAAGAAAAAACCAAATGAGCATAAGAAACAAAAGAAGTAGAGAATCTATGGATAAATTAATGAAGAATCAAAAAGTTCTGGGAAGTACTAATCACCTACTTTCTTTTGATGTGACCTTGACCACATAGAAAACGATACATCCAGCAAGTCTTCTATTGTTGCATGTGTATTCTTTACTGCAGTAATGTTTTTACCGAGCTGTTGCCTGGCAATGATAGGGGGATACACATACAGACACACAGACTGATGGGAGGGCTTTATGAAGTACACCCTGAAATAGGCTCACATACATACATATCATGTTTCACAGAGACTGGTTCAGGCATTCAGAAGTTAAGAGGAAGGAGACACAGAAATATTGGTGATTGCATAAGCCTATTTTTATTTTTATTTTTTTTAATTAGAATGTATGCTAAAAAATAAGACCATGTTATTACATATACGGATGAACCAAAGGCAGAATCCCTAAGAAGAGTTTCAGCATGAAACTAAAGGGAAGAGCCCAAGAGGAAGACTGAGAGAAAGATGGGAACAAGAGGTTTGAAAAGATGTTACACAGAAGGAAGGAAGAACACAGGAGGAAATTGAGGGGAAGGAGAAATGGAAAGACAGAGACACAGTTTGTCTAGAACATCTCTAAGGCTACATCATACCTTGAAGAGGCAACCTTAAATAAAAAAGGTAGAGCTATCCCTGTAAGCTGTGGAGGCCCATAGGGTTGTGAGAGGTTGAGGCTCCCACATTTTCTAGACAATCAGTTCACAGATCACATTTGGTGTGAGCTTGTCAACCTTACACACAGGCAGCCCTTTACCCCTAGGAAGATTCCTGGTACTCATTTCAGTTAGAGGCTAAGTAGAACCTAGTGCCATAGTGCGGCTGGTAGGGTTAGGTCAATTGAAAAATCCAACAACATTGGGAATCGAACCCGTGATCTTCTAGCTTATAGCATAGTGCCTCAGCCAACTATACTACTGTATGCCCCCTGAAGAGGAAACCTTACGGAATGAAAGTCCTCTGTGTTTGATAAGATTTCCAGCTTGGCAATTTGGGTTTCTATTTTATGCTGAAAATAGAAGCTAGTGAAGTTTAATGATGATGTAGTGATCTATGTCACACTCTGATGGTGATGCACCCTTCTGGATGGAGAGGCTTGATTACTAGATGATCCACATAAAATGGAAACCTCTGGTCAAATTATGGGTCACAGAACTGGATAATGCCTGGATAAGAGTAGCAAGGTGTCTCCTCGTGAGGTAAGAGGGTTACAACTCAATGAGCAAAGGTAATGGACAGACAACAGGTTTCTTTGCTGTCCAAGGAATGCATTATGATAGATGCAAATACTAGTTGGTCATGCTGGTCAATGCCAAGTGTAAAAAGTAAAGTAAAGCTATCCCTGTAACAGGCTATAAAGGCCCATAGGGTTGTGAGACGTTGAGGCTCCCACATTATCGAGACAATCGGCTCAAAGATGGCGGCAAGGTTGTTAGCCTTAAACGCCAGGCACGCTTTACTCCCCAGGAAAATTATTTAATTAATTCCTGGTACTCATTTCTGTTAGAGGCTGAGTCGACCCCGGGGCCACACCATAGTGCGGCCGGAAGGATTAGGCCAATTGAAAAAATCCAATGACTTCATCAGGACATAAATCCATGAAGTTCTGGCCTGTAGCATAGTGCCTCAACCAACTACACTACTGTGTGCCCCCAGTGCCAACTGTACAAAACTCAAGTTTCACTTTCTTTGTATAGATTTCTATTGTTATTCACTAATCTTCATTTATATTTTGTAGGAAGTTCAGAACTAGAAAATTTATACAGTTCAATATCTGAATCTACCTCATGCAGACTTAATTACCAGTTTTGTGAAATATCCTAACTCCCATGTAGGCCTATTAAATCGGAATGTCATAAGCAAATGGATATCACTTTTTCTTTGTATTCAGAAGATCCTGGGATGTCATGGAGACCAGTTATTCTAACATGTTCAGGTTGTTTTACTCATCCCTCTGCAGCAAATGTTGGGATAGTATCTCAAATCAGGCCATGACCACTTTCTTCCAAATTCTTTCAAATTCATTATACATTAATCACCCTATCATTCAATGCTACATAGCCTAAGTTGCTGACTCTGATGTTAAATAAACCATAAATAAATAAATAAATCAGCATATTCAGTCTTTCCTAATTTATAGAACGTTTTCTAAACTGCAGCATTTAATGGTCACTGGGAAGGACAATGAAAGACCTGATAGGGCTTGTTTCAAGCCACCTACTTCAAGAGAAGGAGAAAAACCCATACAAATCCTCAGGGAGGGTAGCTGGCCTCCACATCAAAAACATAACCTGGAGTTTCCTGAATCTGAAGGAGTCTGACCACTCAATCATGACATTTTGTAAAACCCATTCACATACACCAGTGAATTCTGTGAACTTGCGTTATCTGAACTTCTGACAATATTTCTGTGTGAAAATGCTACAGCATACTTTTACCTACTAATTGCTGTACTACTGTACTATTATATTACAATGATAACTTTGTTTTCCAGGTGGAGAAATCAATAATTCAACATAAGCATAAGGTAAAGAAACATATGCATGACCTAATACTGTACAACATACTCACCATGCAATTTCAACATCTGTTTGTAGTTAACATCTCTCAGATTCCTACTACAGGAACAGAAATTGATTAGTATCAGCACACAAAATAATGATTCCCAAATCAATAATAAACATGTACATATCTTGATATACTGTTCCTGATAAAACAGGAAGAACACATCCAGAGAATGGCTAATAACTAGCTATTTAGGCTCCTTTCTTGATGAGCTAACAGTCACTCAGGTAATCAAGCCTCTTACGGAACCTGAAGATTTATTACCATGCTCACTAGAGCACACCATTGGTGCCTATCCTGAGCCAGATGAATCCAGTCCACTTCCTCCCATTCTATCTCTTTAAGATTATTTTCATCATTATTCTCCCATCTATTTTGGAACAAGTTATACACTGTCATCTAAGTATAAGCGCCCTCCATAGTCATGGGGTAACGCGGGTTCAAACCCGGCGGAGGTCGTGGAATTTTTAAGGGCCGAAAAATTCAGGGAACAAGTCCTCTGGGAGGGACTTTAAGCCGTGGGTCCCATGTCGTAGCTTTACAGCACGTAAAAGAACCTCATGTCTCAACGAGGCATCTGAGCCAAATTTATAAGGATATTTCCCGGCCAACAATAGTCTCTAACGCCTCTGGTAGATGGGGGAAGCATCTAGATACCGCTGAGCCAGTAGAGGCCGAACTCGCTGGCTGAGTCGGGACTGATGGCACACACCAGTATCGGTAGGGTATAGAGACTGGTAGAATATCACAGAGGGGACGTACAATAGACCACTGGTCGCAGTGCATGGGGAAACCCACCCCTCCAATAATAATAATAATAAATAATAC
>NW_019721015.1:677331-707931 GCF_002891405.2 Cryptotermes secundus | reverse complement strand
TTAACATTAACACAACATGCTTTGGCCACAGACAGCCATCTTCAGGTGTTTCAACGTGTCCAAATTGTTACACTGCTTTGATGCATACTAAAATTGCGTGTTGCAGTCCACTTAAAATAACATAAATAATTACTTAAAACTCATTAAATTCTTTCATAGAATCCTATTCCACCTCATAAGGGGCGTCATCCACTGGAATATCACAAAGCTTTAAACATGTGGATGAACCCCTTATGAGGCGGAATAGGATTCTATGAAAGAATTTAATTAATTTTAAGTAATTATTTATGTTATTTTAAGTGGATTGCAACACACAATTTTAGCATGCATCAAAGCAGTGTAACAGTTGGACACATTAAAACACCTGAGGATGGCTGTCTTTGGCCAAAACATGTTGTGTTAGTGTTAAATGGTGAATATTTTAATGATTGTTGCATTAGTGACGGACTTCATACATAGACCTCCCATCTATGCCTAGGTCTCTGATGTGGTCTCTTCCTTTCAGGGGTTCCTACAAAAATTCTGCACATGTTTCTCATCTTTACTCCAAGTGCTACATGTCCTGTACATTTCATACTCCTTGATTTGATCACCCTAACAATATTTGTATACAGTACTGGTTATGAAGCTCCTCATGATGCAATTTTCTCCAGCATCCTCTCACTTCCTTCTTCGTAGACCCAGATATTCTCCTCAGCACCCTGTTCTCAAAAACTCTCCAACTGTGTTTTGTACACTCATAGCATGGCGGTAATTTTAAAAGTTTCTGGCAGAAGGCTTCTGACAGAGATCTGCACAAGAAAATTATGACATTGGAAGGCAGGAACAAGTTAATCCTTTTGACTGCCAGCCCCATCAAGGAACTACCTGACAGAAACTCAATGGCTGTTTGGGGGTAAATGGCATTGCACACAAGAACTCACAATCCTTTCATACATTACCTTCAAACAAACACAGATTTTGGTGGAAATAGAAGCCTGTGCATTCTCTGAACATCAGGATATAACGCTTGATGCCATCTCTCGACAGAAATGCTCTACTAAGCAATTAATGTCAAGCTGATGTCAGATCTGTCATTTTTAATACAAATATGCTGAACTGATTATACTGGCCTGTGGTATGCAAAGCATTAACAAAAGTTTTATATCTGTAATGGTACATAATACTAAAAAAGCTGAAGATGATAAACTGTATTCATGAATGTTTACAGCTGACGCCCTACCTTGGGAAGTGGCTAAATGGGCGTGTCATATACACCATTCTTCGTGGACAAGCTGTGTATCAAAATGGAAAGTTTTCACCGCCTCTGGGTCGGCTTGTTCTTTCTTCTGCATCAAAACACTGAACTGAATTCCTGGAAGTCAAAGCTTTGTTTATATTTCTGCACTAATAAACAACATATGCCCATACTCACTAATGTAACTAAAGTTGTATACAGCATGCTGTATATTTTTATAATATACTTATCCAAATCATGAAATAAAATTTTGTACCAAATTGTTCAGACTACCAATCAGTTCTGAATATATTACATTCATTTCATTTCTGAAAACGTAAGGTTAAAATATTCAAAATCGTAATATAACCATTGTGCCCTATGAATTTTAAATTCTGAGGGTATAGCATGGGTTGATGGTCTTTGAAAGGAAGATTAACTTCTGTAGTGAATTTTGATATGCCCATTCAAACAGCACATCTCTTGGTTATTACGTACTGCTGTAATCCAGATACCTTAGAGCTAACAGCAATAACAGGAAACAAAAAGCCGTGACATCAGCTAATAAGATATATAAGATTGAAACATGTACGTCAATCTCATGAATTTCAATCAATGTATACCTAAGTTGCATGATAATGAAGAAGTTTAACCCAGACCAAAAGAAAAGAGGACTGAAAAAATAGGCCTAGATGGGATGACATGACAGGAGAGTAGTAAGAACACACAGTGAGGAACTTCACGATTTTCATTATTGTTAGGGCATTAAATTAAGCAATTTTAATTTCATTTGAAGTCCCTCAGCACACTTTCATGCACCAAAACTCACTGCTGCTTTTAGATTCTAAAGGGTTCTGTATGTATATGACGCTGAGGATTACTGGGGTTTTGGACTTTGTCCATCCTCCAGTATTCTAAAGAACACTAAAGAAGATAACATTTCAGAAATTGGATCACTTTCCATCCTCAGGTGAGAGGGTGGAGTCACCAACTCTGTTGGGTCTGTCAGAAAGAGTCAAGGTGTAGATTGGGGGTAGCTCCTTGTAATGGACCTAACAGAGTAGGTGTCTCCCACCCCGCAACCTAAGCATGGAAACAGATCCAGTTTCTGGAACATTGTGTTTTTAGTGTTCTTTAGACTATCAAACAATGGACAAAGTCCAAAACCCAGTAATCCTGAGTATCACTGCCGCTTTTGGTCAAGCATCTGTTAGTAAAGGAACCCATGACATAATCACATGAGCTACAGCAACTGCATGAATATTACTACTTCACATATTGAAGTGTGAAAATGTTCATTATTTATTTACTCCCATTTAAGGTGCTTGAACTTTCTGGTTGCCATCCTTCCTAAATGACTCAAACCATTCTGAATTGCTCTTATTTTTTCCAGACAGTTTTCTCCATAAAGTTTCACCATTACTACAAAATAGAAGCAACATCCACTCCACTCCTAACACAGGATCAAACAGCGTAATGTTTCTCCACTTCCACCAGCCATTTCCTGGCAATGGATTTTAACACAGGAACTATAACAGTCTCACTCCACACTCCACATATCACACATGGAGTCCTCTCTTCACAGCTGGACTTTCAAATGAGCACCTTCGCAACTAACACACAGCCATTTCACAACAATCTCCTAGTCCTCTCTTCACCACCTGACTATCAACTGACTAAACTCAAGTCAAAGTCAAATTCACATTGTGACTGACAGTCAGTCAGTCAGTCTTGGAGGCAAGCCCAGTCTGAGGCTTATGACCAGATATTTATTACTGTTTGACAGTTTCGGTCTTGTTTTTGTGGGGCGCCCTCTCTGACGAGAGGACGAGTCTGTCTTTGGTCAGAGTCATAGTCTGTAGCAGTAAGTCAATTGTCATAATGTAAACGTTATTTACATTTTACATGTTAAATATATTAATAAATGTATATAAAATATATACAGGGACTCTGTCAGTGCAGGCTTAGTACAGCAGATTATGCTCTATTTCTAGTAGCTTCCACTACAACGGCAGTCTAATCACTTGAACGGTTGTATGCTTGATCACCGCCAAGTTTAAGCCTCTTATACTTTCCATGTCGGGCTTCTCCTTGCGCAATATTGCGAACATTTTCGTTATCATGATGTTGTATGACTTCCGCTTGTTGCCTGCTTAATTTTGTTATATAATCATATACATATGGAATTTTGAAAGTCATGTGAAAATCGTGAACAGGTGTGTGCCTTGGAAAATTGCCAATGGTGTGGAGAACCTTGTTTCGCAGGTGCTGCAATTACATTAGACGGGCATCTGCCGCGAATTCCCAGGTGGGACTAGCATAAGTCATTACACATCTAATGAGAGCTTTGTGGAGGGTCATTTTAATGTTAGCGCTTAATCGCTCACTCTTGAGTAGGGAATACAATCTTATAAATGTTCTGAATGCCTTGGCTTCAATCATTTCTATGTTCAATCTCCATGTAACACTCACATCAAAGATTACGCCAAGATATTTTACACTATTTACAAACGGAATATATCTTCCATTCAATGTAAGATGAGACACAAGCGGACGACGACTGTAAGAGAAGATCCCCTGAGTCTTACCTTCATTAATTTTGATATTCCAGCGCTCATACCAGGTCTCCATTGAACTGAGACCGCGCTGGAGTTTTCTAACAAAAAACCCTCCTTGCGATGTGTTGTATACATGACTAAACTCTAAACCTCGACCCACTTATAACCTCTCAGCACAGACCACACAGAAAACACTGTTTCTCTGTTGCTGCAGGAATATGTTTACAGGGCCGTTGCCTAGAAACGGCTCTGGTACACCCATGACTATCTCGGTCGTTGCATATCAATAGCTCTACATGCTACAACAATTAAAAATTCAGTTTCTGCCTCACAGAAAACACTCTGCCTCCATAACAAAAAGGAAGAACCATGACAATCATAAAAAACATATTAAGTACATGGTTGGCAAAACACAGAGCTCCTTAACGTTAGACCAAGTGGTAACCATAGTGCTTTAGAAAGCTGGCCATGCAGCCAGCAGATGAATGAGACGAACAACGGGCACACAGCAGTTCCAGTGCGCTTGATAAATTTACACTTCAACTGCAGCACATTCCAGCCTGCAAGACTACACGGTGTCACAACAGAAGGCCATTATTTAAACAGAGCAGATGTTTCAAACTAACAAATAACAATAGAAAATACAAAAATGACACCTTTATGCACTGTTGACTGCAGTACTGTAATTTTCCTGTCACACTTCTATCTATAATATGTCTCCTGCATCATCTCCAATATTAGTTCTAAGGAATTTTAAACACAAAACAGTTTATGAGAAACCAAATAGCATCCTTCTTCAGGAACATAGTTAAATGTTTTGAAGTTAATTCAAAGGGATGAAAAAGCAGGAACAATTTCTAAGTGTTTTGGCCTACCTACAGTCACACTTCAATCCCTGTAGCCCACTCATGATGCATCAAGCCACTTCAAGAGCAACCTTCTCTTTTCTGCATTGCTCTCTGGCTTTCTCTCTGACATACACAATATACTGTATATACAGCAAAATATTAATATGAATTCAAAGACAGCAAAAATATAAAGATCATAGTAAGTAGATGGTAGTATAGTTGGTTGAGACACTTTGCTACAAGCTGGAAGGTTATGGGTTTGATTCTCGATGAGGCCAGTGGATTTTTCAATTTACCTAATCCTTCCAGTCACATTATGACCCTGGGGTGGATTCAGCCTCTAATAGAAATGAGCACCGGGAATCTTCCTGGGGGTAAAGGGTGGCCGGCACATAAGCCTGACAACCTCACCGTCATCTGTAAGCTGTCTAGAAAATGTGGAAGCCTCAACGGTTCACAACCCTATGTGCCTCTATGCCCTGTTACAGAAATAGCTTTACCTTTCTCTCTTTCGTTTGCCTTTTATTGTCAAAAAAATATTTGAATGGCAAATAATTCACTGTCTACAGTACTATCATCTGGAATGTGATCCCATGTAGTCCAGTAGCAGTTCACCAGTATTTCAGCAGAATGTACTGCCCCATCCTCACAGTTGAAGGGTAAGGAAGCTAGCAAAGCTTGCTTGCTGCCTGCTTCATGCTGGTTTCTTCCTTGGTTTATTCTTGAATTATGAAGATGGAAGTGATACATTCCTCCAAAATGTCACTTGACTTTCAATGGACTGAATGATGTTATATCCCTGAAGACAGGACTCTCCATAACCACCCCTGTGAGAAGCTCACATCCTACAGTAAGGTCCTGCTTAGCTTATTCTTCAACCATGAAGTTCGATGTACAGTCTACCAGACAACATGTGTCACAACCCAGAAGATAGTAATTTTATTTTAAATTTTCTCAATAATGCACAAAAATAAAAGGGCTGCGAAAAGGCAGTGAAAGGCAGTCAGACTAGGACACCATTCTGCTGGCTACCTGGTTCAGGAGGCACATCTGGCAATTCTGGTTTACCTGCAGCAGGTTCCTCCTCAGGAATCCCTGGAATCTCGGGTTTGGATGATCCTCTCCCGTTCTCCTTCCACTGCCTCTTCATCATCAGGCATGAACCGGCATGAACCGGTACGGGTTCTCACGGTCTCTTCGCTTGCAGATTTCTTACTTTTCCTTATACCCTGAAGATGGAGGCGATACGTTCCTCCGAAACGTCGGTTAACACCACATTTACACGGTGCCACATCCCAGAAGACTGCTTTCTACTAGAATACGTGTTCTGCCCTGCCAGGGACTGTTTCTGGATGGAATGTCCCCACAGTTTGACACGAAATATTGACACTGCAAGATAGGAAATTAGACGTTTCTGCTTCCGATGGACCGATTCCCCTTCCAGAGGGAATTATCAATTGTTTCTGTAGTGTCAGAAGTTAATCCGAATTCGAAGAGGCCAGAGGCCGTAGTCCATGAAGCCAAGAAAGATATATGTTCGCGAGATGTACTGAATTGTTTCTGTATACAGACAAGTGTCGATGTACCAGACATTTCATTCCAAACCTTTCTTCATCGGTTTTTTTTTCTTTTTGCGCGTGACGGCTTTAAAGTGCGGAGTCAATTGTTGGAGAGCAGATGAATATTATGGGCCATAAGCCGGCAAGTATAGTATATTTAAAAAAAATATAGTCTTCGTTTGTTTGAAATATCCCAGGTGTACAGACCTACCTGTATAGCCTGTAACATTGCAATAAGCGAACCTAGTTGTCCATGTGCTCAACGAATTAAGCACGTATAGGGGAGTGGGTGTATAGATCCACATTTTCTTTACCTCGGCACTAGCTGAAGGTGAGTGGTCAGCTTCACGCCCCGGCCGCTTTACCCCGGGGAAAAAAACCCGGTACTCATTGTATAGGAAGTTATGTAAACCCCAGAGCCGGCCTGGATGATTTGGAGAAGAACTCGAACTCCGACCCCTCAGTCATCCAACCCGTAGCCAATCGCTATACCGACTGCGCTATCCCGGCTCCTCTGAGTCATGTAATGTAATTTGAAATTCAGTTTAGAGGAGTCAGTCTCTTGTGAAGCTTCTTGGAGGAGCGAATATGACTTAGGAACTGGATAGTTTTGTAACGATAACTACTATAAACTTAACAGGACTGAGAGTTAGACATGTTAGTTAAATAAGCGCTGCATTATCGTAGTATGGTAAATCACACGTTTCTAACCTCGGCATATGCCGTTGTTGAGCGGTCACCTTCACGCTCCGGCCGATTTACCCCTACACATTGTAGACGAGGCAGAATCGGCCCTCTAGTCGGCCTGGACACGTTGCCATAGAAATCGTTTCTGTCTCTGCCGGGAATGCATCTTGTGCCAGCTGTTTCACTTGCTCGTAACTTTCACAAATTTGACACTTGGGATGTCAGATTGGAAGAATGTCTTCATACAGTACCTCCCCGACAAATACTCACAGAATGTTATTTCCATAACTTTGCTACTACTTCCCTTTAGAAGTTATTATTGCCAATAGCTGAGTGTTTATTACTTATTTCTATCGGGAATTGAGTTCCCCACAATGAACCCCGTTTCACAGAATTGCAGTGTGAAGGGCTGCCCCACAAAGAAGCTGTCACAGTGGCAGGACGCGGGTTGCCACGCTCCGGCGCACTTGTGTGCTGCAGAAACGCAGTACAGGATGAAAGATGGCTTCTCTCAAGTTCGGAGACTTACCATAAGCCCTAACAGAAGAACTATTAGGTCGCTATTACAGGCAGCCAGCCAGGTGCTTGGGGTATAGTTCGATGGAAATGCACTGGGGTCTTTCGACAGCTGATTTAGGGTTAAGATCCTGTCGCATACTACTTCACTATTAATAAACAAACGAACTAACTACATAAAGAAAAATCATTCGTGAGAAAATGGTCACTCAGTTGGTGAATAAGTTCCCTGTATTTCACGTAACCTGCAGGTTCATTACCATGTTTACAAAAGCCCACTACTGGTCCCTATCCTGAGCTAGTTTCATCCACTCCACATCGTGTCCTACTTAGAAATCCACTTTAATATTATCGTCCCATGTATGCCTGGTTCTCTCAAGTGGTCTCTTCGTATCATCCACCTAACACTCTGTATGCAAATAAGATCTAAAAGTTTGTAATGATGGTACATTAGTACAAATATTATGTTTCTATACATTATCCATCACCCTGTCTTTATGTAAAATCACCGTCCTGTTTATTCTTCAGAACACAACGTTTCGGAGACTGGATTCTGTCTCCGTCTTCTGGCGAAATCTACTCAGTTGGGCGCAATTGATAGAGCTAGTACCTATCTGAAGACGGAGAGTGCATGTTATGCCCTAAGACCTACGTACAGGTTAATATGTTTTTATGTTAGACTAGAATAAGTGTTTTTAGAATGTGGTTAGGGAATATGAATTTTCCAGCTTCCTGTCACTTCTTTCGTTTTAGGTCCAAATATTCTTCTCAGATCCCGGTTCGCAGACACGCTCAGTCTGCGTTCCTCCCTTAATGTGAAGGATGGAATTGCACACCAATATGCTGTTACTGTCTGGTGTATTCTAATCTTTAGGTTTTAAAGCAGGAGACGGAAAGACACGCACACCGAGATCATGGTTTCATATCCCGCTTGGAGTACGGATGGGTGCTTACGTTTCCCTTTGCGCTGGTCTAAAGGCTCATTCCATATGGTCCAATTTGTGTGCGAGGGAAGAAGGTAAAGATGGGAGGGGCGAGGAATAAGCCCCCAGTAACATCTTTAAGATGGCTGTGGCTGAAGTGTGAGGGGCGTGGAGATACTGAGTTTTTTTTTGCTAGTGGGGTGGGACTAAGTCCCTTGCCTGCGGTCACTTCTGGCCTATTGTACCAGCCCCAGATGATAGGTGAGGGTGTTTGTGGAGCAATTGGTGGAATGAAGATTGGCAGGGGAAACCCAAGTACTCGGAGCAAACCTGCGCCAGCGCCACTTTGTCAATCACAAATCCCACTTGACCAGACCCGGGATCGAACCCAGGCCGCCGCGACGGAAAGCCAGCGACTAACCGCTTGAGCTATGGCGTGGCCTAGATACTGGATTTAGTCAAGTGACCTGGGGTTGAGATTTGTTAATATCCACACCTGGGTGAACCAGTTGTGTGTTTGACATGGATTGATCTGGAAGGGGAGAATTTTGAGCAGTTAACAAAAGCAGATAATTATTATGGGTAACTTTAGACACTACTTATGTTCTTGTTCAAGTGCTGATCACGTCACACACAGCGTTTATTTTGAAACTGTATTTTGTCATGAATATATTCGCTGTATTGCTCAGTTCGTATCAGAGACTGTTCTTTTCCTCACAGTGAATTCGTCCACAGAATGAAAGAATCAGTGAAAGCTATTAACCGCCGTTCTGCATTACAGCATTTCAACATAGCTAATACATACTTAGGGTTCCGAAGAACAGCGTGTCTTCTTCAGAATGATGTTAATGAGCTGTTTGGGTCCATCGGTTTCCCGGTTACATATAAGAGGACTCTCGTCAAGGAACAATCATGACGTCCTTTGGGTCTTCTTGATGCTACAGCCTGAGCTTAACGGCATCAGGATTTCCAAATTCTCATCAACATAAGCTGTGTTCTTTGTGGGAGCAACAGAGGAAAAACATCTGTGTTCCTAGTCGGATAGAACCCGCGATCCCTGTGTTCTATCGGCCTCTGTCACAACACATGGCATTCAACAGTCGACAGACCAGTGCGTGTGCTGCCATATTTTGAAACGAATTGCGTTTCTGCATATATCACAACATTTTGCTGAACGCTGTTTTGCTATCTCATCGGTCTGCTCGTATTTCACGTAGGCCTAGCTGTATGTTACTGTGCATTACTGGGAATCCTTAACTGGACTCAGGCAAGCTAAGGGACTCATACGAGGACCTTCCGCTAAAAGAGCGAAGGAACTGTTGAAGCTCAACAGGAACCAGATACGATGGGTGGTAGGACTACTTGCAGGACACTGTCATCTCAAAGGACACCTCTTCAAACTGGGACTAAGTGACAGTCCCACTTGTGAGAGGTGTCAGATAGAAAATGAAACAGCCACACACGTCCTGTGCGAATGTGAGGCTTTAGCTTATTTAAGATTACGTCACTTGGGTCACTATTTTATGGAACCAAGTGACTATTTTGACGCCCCCACGTCCAAAATCCTGCTCTTCATCCGAAGCGTGGGGTTGCCGAGGGAATAATTAAAAAAGAGGAAGCACAATAGACCACTGAGGTCTAAGTGCAAGGGCAGAGAAGGCCTACCCCTTCATACATACATACATACATACATACTGTGCATTTCCAATGTCAGTAATTTAGTCGTTCTGTCTGTCACACCTGTCGCTTATTCTTCGTTTGTGAAACGTTATCTCACACTGTATTTGAAATTCTTCCGTGTACAGGTTCCCTTCCTTCATCCTCTCACTGGCCTCATTGCTAGGAGACAATAAGCAACGATTATCTTGCTGTGAGGATAGCCTAGACATGAACGTGGGACCTCGCGACAGCTGTACAAGATGTGATGTTTACCCGCGAGTAGTTGCTCTATGTACAGTCGGACTGGCGTCGCTGCCTGCCAACTTTCAACCTACACACGAGTGTACCTGGTGCCGTGTTTCGATATTTAGTCCTTTTTAAGCGTGGCAGCCATTTCTTTCAATCCCTCTTGGCGTCGTCAGATTCCCTCTTTTTGTGCTGTGGAATGGTAGCAGAGTTAGTGGGGGCAAATTACGGCGAAGCAGAAAACTGCTCGCTTGGTTGGAGAAGCAGAATTTGCTGTATATGTTCCACTCAGCCGCACCAAACATAGTTACTTCGACAGACACGCGAAGTTATTGTAAGTCACGATCCCTCAGAAAGAGAGAGAGGGAGACCCTGTAATTGTGTGGGATGGTCCGTGTTTCATTGACCAGCATCATGAATGAAGTTCGGTCATATTAATGTTTCCATGGGGAAAAAATCCTTTGAAACTTGAAGTTCACTGAAATATTTTAAAATTCGGTTCTTCACAGAAAACACGTCTCTATTACAAATACAATCACAATTCATTGTGAGAATCACAGGAAACCTAAATGCGCTGTGTGCGCAAAGTAAAGAGATTTTAATGTTAGACCAGGCGGCGTATATAGTTATGACTGTGCCTGAAACAGTTAAAATAAGACCATGAACTCGTATTCCAGTTTATATCAAAATTTGTATTTTCCAAACGCTTCTCTGTTCATGATGACAGGTGATTCGTGTCACCGGAATTATTTTGGACACCTAGCCCAGTGACCTTTCCTCAGTTCACTGTGCTGAGATTATTGTCCACAATGCGGCCCACATTCTCACATGCTGTGCAGTTAACGTACATTTCGATATGATTTTTACATTGAGTTCCGCGTCTCTTAAATCGTGTTTTTCTTTCAGCGCGTCTGCCTCCAATTTGTACGCATTCTCATGTGCCCGATGTTTTTCGTAGTTTTCCTCAGTCAATCTTGTTAGCTTTGTACAGTTCCCTTTACGAACCTGGATAGCACAGTCGATATAGCGACGGATCGGGTGTTCGATTCCCGGTAGAAGTAAGAGATTTTTCTCTACTGCACACCGGCCAGATCGGTTCTGGGACCCACCCAGACTCCTATCCAAGAGATAACGCGGACCGTTTCCTCTGGGGTAAAGCAGCCTGGGGCGTGAAGCTGACCACTTACCTCAATCCAGTGCCGAGGTCAGGTCCACTCCCCCCCACCCCAAGTCTTCATACCGCAGCGCCGAATTAATTTAGCAGAGGAATAACTTTACCTGTTTACATTTACAGTGTTCTGTAATTAATACTGTCACGTGTTAGGGGTTGCGCGTGACTTAGACGGATTTTGGATTGGAGTTATTGACACCTTATGCATTCAACCCGGGACTACGGGCAATTATAGCGCTGCCGCTACTTCCACACTTTACAGTTCACCGTTGCGCACACACTAGAGTTCTCAGTCTTCACGAGTCGTATCCTGGCAACGGATTTCCACACGGCAGTCATACCAGTCTCACTGTAACTGTAGCACATACAGTCTTCTTGACACAGTCTAATTCTTTGTGGCCATTATTCTCAATCACCTTAAACTGCCGACTCTATCAATTCTCTGCTGCAACTGCCAACGCTAGAACTCATCTCAATTCTAATTGTAACTGTGAGATACTCGTTATATATCCTCGGGGCGGCGGACCAACAGAAAAAAACTGCTCCATCTATTGTTGCGAAGGCCTGGTTACAGGGCCGTTGCATTGCAACGGAAGTTATTCGATTGCTACTTTCATATTCGTTGCCGCGGGGATGTGTTTACCGAGCAGTTGCCTAACAACGGACGTCTCCTCTGATTTCACTATTCCGGCTTTCGGGCGTCATGTCACAATATAAAAGTATTAGTTCTGATATAGTAACATTTATCAGTCTGCCTTTTATCTTACAGAATGGTATTCGCTTACCAGACTACACGGTGGCTTAACCCACTATAATATTTTCACGTATACGGGGGGTTATCTGACTAATAAGATGGGTTTTCGGATTTGGTGATCGAATTTATTGGACCTTTATACACCTGATTACAACAGTTCATAAATCACTATCTGACACACTGTCATCTTCTTCGACTGGACACTCTCGACTTCTGACCCCACTTCACTACTCCACTACTCCGTTTCACTCCGTCCCATGCTCTGAATCTGCCGTCTTATAACTCCTTGGCACGGACCCCACGGAAAATATCGTCTTGTTGCCAAGAATGCGTGTTTATTGGTCCGTCACATACTGTTGAACGTATGTTTCGGGAATGTTCTTACCGAGTCGTTGCCTAGCAATGGGCATATGCGTCGCAATATGAATCTTCACCGCCATGAACTTCATATAGTGGGCAAAGTGATAATTAGTAGCATGATTTTGGAACTGTTATTATACATACACAGTACCATGAAGTGCAACATTACAGATATTCTTGGTGAGGGCCTCATGTCTCGCCGCTACGGCTGTATCTCAGCCGTGTCCACGGACTACCGAAGTTATTATTTACCGAAGCACCGAGGCGGATGATTTGGAGCAGCAACGTCATGAATCCAGCGACTCTTACTCCAGCTGCTCACCTCTCATTTTCAATAAAGGTATAAATAGCTAGGAATTTTATACCTGCTCCCAGGCTCGGTCTGCCATAACACAGTACTCGAGATTTGAAAAGAAGGAACAACCGATTACATTCGGGATTGTTGAAAATAAATATTTACGTTCTTGAAAAATTTTATGGCAGTTAATTCTTGAATGTAGTCCTCCTTAAACAAGTATTCCCCGATTTCGGATTGCTTTACCTACTGGTAGAGTCTGACCGAGTCAATATGTGGAAATGCATGTATTACACGTACTCTTATAAATGCCGATCACAGTGGCCGCGCGGTCTTTGCCCGCTCGAACGCTGGAATCGTGTGTTCGAATCCGACTTGAGGCATGGATGTTTGTGTGTGCGTTTATTCTGTGTTTATGTTGTTCTGTGTGCAGGTAGCGGCCTTGCGACGTGCTGATCCCCCGTCCAAGGAATCCTACCGACTGTGAAAAAAGATTAAGGAACTGAAAAAGCGTCCAGGGTCCAACAAAGGGCTGTAGAGCCATAGATAGATATTATTAGTACAAGTGTTGCGGCGGGATTCTGGGAAGCTACTGAATACAAGGAAAGATAAACACAGATTATTTTCTGAATATAAAGGTAAAGGTAGATTTATTCCTGTGTTTAATTAACTAATCAACACACCGTGAAAAAGTACGCAAAAGTGGAGGTATAGCTACACGCCCCGGCCGCTTTACCCATGGTACTCATACAGGAGAGTGGGTGGACCCCGGAAAGAATCGAACTCTAATTCCTCAGCTGTCCAGCCCTTAGCCTCATGACTACACTGAGCTCTGCCAAGTGCCTTTGGAGATACAGAGACAATGAAAGTATTTTGTCAAAATTGAAAGAAAGAAGGAAAAATTTGTTGCATTGTTGACGGACTGTGTAGTACGTAAACACTTTTAGATTGTGCAGAGAATAATAAAATATTTCGGATTCGAGGATCTCACAGCAGTGGTTATGTTCTGCTGTATGAAGTCGTGTAGTCTGGCAGAAGGTCACCGATGTTTCGAAGGAGCCTCTATATTCAGTGTCGAATAAGAAGGCAAGCAAGCAACCGCTATCAAACAGAAATCCTGATTCACTCTATATTAATGAAGACTGAAGAAGCACAATGCGAATGACACTGATGTCCGTCTGTGGTCTATCTTCAGGGCACAAATCACGAACGTTGCGTCGTTCCGGACAATTTGACACGAACAACGTAGAAGACTCATGACTACCGGTCTTTCATAAAAACCCCAGCATTTCTTCTGAGGTGAATGTAACATAAGAAGTGGACGCCAAATATTTTGTAGCCCCTCAATCCCGAAGGTAACACAGAAAGTCATTTCTCCTTCTCAGAGCCGCAAACTTATTGTATTGCAATTGTTTTCTACATTCATAGTCAAAGAAGCTCTACATAATGTTTCAAGTCCTTTTCAAGGACAAATATACTCGTAAGTACTACTTTCAGTTCTAGAACCCAGGATTTCTGAGATTTCGAGCGATCCGGCGTCGTGCACCTTAAATCGCACTATGACCCCAGGGACTGGAGCATAAACTGCCGCTCAGGTCAAATTCTAACTGGTTAAAAGTTAAGGCAAAGCTACCCCTGTAACAGACCGTGGAGGCCCATGGGGTTGTGAGACATCGAGGCATCCACATTTTCTAGATAATCGGCTCACGGATGGCTGTAAGGTTGAGCCTTACGCACCGAGCCCCCCCCCCTTACACCAAGGAAGATTCCTTGTACTTATTTCTGTTAGAGGCTGGGTTGACCCCAGGGTCATAGTGCGGATGAAAGGTTTAGGTCAGTTGAAAAATCCAATGACCTCATCGGGAATCGAACCATCGACCTCCCGGCATAGTGCCTCAACCAATTAAGGTACCGCGTGCCTCCTTGTTTTGTAACGGTTTTCTAAATTCATAGTCAAGGAATCTCTACATGATGTTCCAAGCCTTCTCGTGTACCCCTTTCTGGTATAGAACCCAGGATTTCCGAGTTCTCGAGCGGTTCGACATCGTGTACCTTAAATCGTACTATGACCACAGGGACTGGAATATAAACTACCACTCAGTTGAAATGCTAACAGTCTTTCTGTTAATCATCGTCCATTTTCTACGATGAGCCGTGTCAGTAGCAGGCCTGTCGCGAAGTACATACATATACAGATATGCAGAGTTCTCATCACGTAAGTACCACACGGCGCTGAGTCGAAAATTGTCAGTCAAGGTACAGTTCCACCTAAGAACGATCTAAGTTTCTACATATCGTAAGAGAAATATACTGCCTTCATCTTGATACCCACCTACCAGACTATACGCTGGCATAGCTCGGAAGACCACAGTACGAATACAATTTGATCATCTTCAGAAGAACAGGCAATAACAGACATAACATGAAGAGTTCTCTCTTATGGGCTGTAACACCGTTACTAACGTTCTGGAGGAACATGTCGACTCCATCTTTAGCCTCGAAGAATCATAACCACCGCTGTAAGAACCTTGAGTTCTACATAACCTAACACTTTCAGTTGTAACATATAAGACTAGCTGAACAAAACATTGTGTTGACATAAGTACATAAAGTTTCTGAAGTTGAACTATGTATTAAGAACGAAATTATTGACGTTACAACTGACATTGAACACATAATTAATAAAGATCTGCTGAAAGCACTCAAAGATGTCACTTCATTCGAACAGTATTGTGATCCCACCCTTTGCACTGTCACTACACACATGTTAGCAGTGCGTTTGCATAATATGTTTCCGTTGTCACGTAACCGTCACTAGGTATTTCTATGCAATACGCAATCTGACACACTGCAGGTGCCCATGACAGTTGTGAACGGAGTTAAACTTCCTAGATCTGTGGTTTGATTCCTAGCAGACTCTAGATTTTTCTCTTGTATACAACGCATAGACTGACTACGGGGCCCAATGGATACCGGGACCTCCTTCCCTAGGGGTAAATCGGCCGGTGCATAAAGCTGATCACTAGCCTCCATCTAGTGCCGATGTCAAGAACGGTGGAGCTATACCTCCACTCCCCAGTACTCTTATGTCTTCATAGTGTAGTGCTTAATTAATTAAGCATAGGAAAAACTTTAACTTTTTACTTATGGCTTAAACTAAGTTAAAACTGTAATTAGAATCAGAATTAAATTGAAAGTATAATTTGGTGCACCGACGGACACTAAATATACCTGACAACAACATAGAACAATAAAAAAAACGCACTAAAAATATGAAAAGCAGCACCAGGACATCAAATTACGATTTAAATTTAACCCATTGCCAAAACAAAATGCACAGAAATGTTAACTCCATTAACTCTAACGAACATGCACGCTGCACCAGCCTTCGTGTCGTAAGGACGTAACTGATGACTGTCGCGGACCATCGAAACATGTACGAACGTAGTTCCAACCTATGTATAGTGATAATGTGAAATCACTATGTGTTGCGCACAGAAAAGGGGATCACGCTAAATTAAACGCAGCAGGGTGTTTCAGTACGGAATTATATCTCTTTATATCCATTCTACACGACTGAATCGTCAGAAAGAGATCAGGATTCGATATAACTTAGCTTCAGCGTAAAGATTATGAAACTGGTGGGTATTTTTAACTGCTTGATAATAAATCCAGTGTTAAGATAAGCTATAAAATAGATTATTTTAAATGTTTCAGTATAACAGCCTTTGATGAGGGGAGTTTCAGTTCCTTTCACAATCCACAAGATTGTTTAGCAAGCGGGGTTACTGCAAAATAAAGCAGACAGATTCCATGAAGGAGATTCCTGCTCGAGAGGTTGATAGTAGATCAGTGCTCAAAAAATTTCGTATTTTATGCAATGGCAATGTTTATTAAGTGTTCACAAGAGTCCAATACAGTCCATTTCTCACACATTTCGTTTCTGGCTTCTTTACCAATGACCGTGTTTGGATGAATCGGTAGAATGAATTATTATTATTTGCGTCCACATGTCCTTAACGCGAAGTCTGTTACCCTGTTCCGACCGTAAGCCAACTTCACTGGTGCCGCAGTCCGGTTCTAGCATTGGTTTCCTCCACTTTTAGAACTTTCAGAAATTCTATTCACCCAAGTGGCAAGATTACCTAGGTGTGACATCAGCCAATCACAAGGCCTGTTCTTCATGAATCAATAGGAAACATCAGATTTCCAAGCGATCCCAGTACGTTACAACAGCAGCAAGCCTCTTTAAGCTGTCGGTCGAAGGCTGTCCCTGTTTTGTTGCGTTCCTCAGCAATGCACTCAACTGTGGACATCCCCATTCATGTAAACGTGGCAACTGAAAAAGGTAAACAGAAAACATGGTCTGCATTTCGGCTACAGATAATCTCCGAGAATTCTCTTCGAAGGATTATCTCCATCGAATTCAAAAGCTTGAACAGAAATGTGGCCGGAGTGTGACTGGTTTGTCCAGAGCTGTTGTAACCCTTTCCGTGATATCACCTTTCTTTGTTCTGCCACCACCTCGATCCAAGCTAATCTTTTCGGCAGATACAGGGGATTGTTGAGGGTGCTGCAGTACAAGAGTAAGTTTCCAAAACATAACTTCTGTATATAGCATTTTATACACAAGAGTAGGGGTTAAGCGGTGAAAATTGGTTGAGGCACTATGCTAGAAGCCGGAAGGGCCACCTAGGAGGGAAGTCAGTAAATAGGCCACAAATTGAAGTGAAACAACTGTAATGGGAGTAATAGATTTTCTATATATATATATACGTCTTTTATATATCAATAGGTAGCAGCACAGCCCAGCTTCATGATAGTCTACGTAGCAGAGGCGCATGCGCATATGCAGAGGCTGGTTTCAGTAATCAAAATGACGACCGTGTTTGAGATATAATACCGAAGAGCAGCGTTCTGTTGTACGCTTTCTACGGGCAAAATGGCCACGCCATAGCTCAAGTGGTTAGTCGCTGGCTTCCCACCGCGGCGGCCCGGGTTCGATCCCGGGTTTGGTCAAGTGGGATTTGGGGTGGACAAAGTGGCGCTGGGGCAGGTTTTCTCCGAGTACCTCGGTTTCCCCTGCCAATCTTCATTTCACCAATTGCTCCATAATCACCCTCACCTATCATCTGGGGCTGGTACAATAGGACAAACAGTGGCCGCAGTGCCCAGTGGACTCAGTCTCACCCAACGAGAAAAAAATATACACTCTGCATTTTGTTTTCCTTGATGTTCGCCTATTGCAGATGCAAAAATTGTCGCAAAAAAAACTGTCTGTATGTCTACATTTGTGAAGCCTGAAGTTGATGGGAATATTATTTAAAGATAGTTCCTATCTCACTGTAAACACAAAAACAAAAAAGAAACTCCATGGCCTGTAGTCTGCAAGCGAACTATACCGACTTAGCGACCGCCGCTTATCGGCGAAGTTAGTGCCAAC
Source organism: Cryptotermes secundus (assembly GCF_002891405.2). Taxonomy (NCBI): domain Eukaryota; kingdom Metazoa; phylum Arthropoda; class Insecta; order Blattodea; family Kalotermitidae; genus Cryptotermes; species Cryptotermes secundus. The sequence continues at coordinate 689,696 of NW_019721015.1, read as the reverse complement.
TTTTATGGGATTAAGGGTGTAGCGTGGTCAGCGCAACAAATCCCCACGACCGTTAATTTTGGTTTTCTAGACCGGAGCCACTATTTCCTTGAAATAGCTCCTCAATTATCCTCACGAGGCTGAGTGGACCCCGTTCCAGATCCAGTACTTCTCACAAAATATGGTAGCGTAGGGAATAGAACCCGGACCTCTGGATCTGTAGCCAGAAACTTTGACCACTAGATCACAGAGGCGGTCTGTAAACACATAGCTTCTTCATTTCAAAGACCAGCCTCTTCATACCACTTACACACTAACTGAATAATTTAAACACTGTACACGAACACCGTGACAACAGACAACCAGCAAAACACCTATTGCACATGGGTCATCAGTAGGAATGTGACGCAGCTGAATATAGTCAATATTTTCGAATGGAATTTGGTTTGGACAAATGGACAAAAGTGGTATTTAGAAGCTAGAAAATTGTTATTCTGATAACCTGATTGATCCGTGTGGAGGCGTGTTCAATACCTCCACCGTAACCCTACGAGTCGTAGGAGGTGACGAAAAGGGAACCCAGGGCCTGGGGGGTAAACTGGGCCACCCTGTTCCAGGGGCATATAAATACGGGGACCTGGCCCTCCAGGATGGGGGAAGCTTGAATCAGAGACACCAAAAATATTATCACGATTTCATGACCGAACATGGTGGTATTACGGTGACATGATTTCTGTTCCGGCGGTACTCCCTTCGATTCCCGATCGGGATATCGGCTATCTTGTCTGAGGCCACGCGTGACCGTCCCCTTCCCTTCGGAGTGAATTCCGGGGTGGTATTTTGTAATACCACAGTCATTTCCTTCAAAGTGTTTTCAGTTCATCATTCATGGATCATCCTACTATTCTACGCTGTACGGCCTAAGGTATTACAACAGCGTCAAATGAACCACAGCCCCAAAACACCTCTAGAAAAATGGTAATAATGCAAACATATTGACTGCATCACCCTGAAGAAGGCACGGAGAAGCTGTATGAAAGTAAGAAGAGAACTGACACAAGAAGCAGCAGCAGAAATACGCAGCAGATTGAAAGAAAATATCTGATGAGGACTTGTTTATATTGTAGCGTGTTTTTGTGTGTTACGCTACAAATAAGACACGTTACAATATAAACCATAACGCAATATGTTCCGCAATAAAATCATAGAAACAATTTTATGGGTCACGGGGCACGCGGTAGCGTAGTTGGTTGAGGCACTACGATATAAGCCGGAAGGTCACGGGTTCGAGTCCCGATGAGGTGGATTTTTTCAACTGACCTAATCCTTCCAGTCGCACTATGCTCGTGGGGTCGACTGAGCCTCTAACAGAAATGAGTACCAAGAGTCTTTCTGGGACGTAAAGGGCGGTCGGCGCATAAGGCAGACAACCTTACCGCTGAGCCGACTATCTAGAGAAAATGTGGGACCCTCAACGTCTCACAACCCTACGGGCCTTCAAGACCTATTACAGGGATAGCTTTACCTGTTACCTCATAATTTCATAAGATCTGAATGTCATATGTAGAGGACAGTTACAGCAGAAAGAAAGGGATAATAAGTTCGAAATGTACATGCTCAGACAAAAAGACACATCTCTTTGTTTTACACAAGGATGAGATAAAGAGGAATCTAGAAATGAGATCATTGCTGCCCGGGATATTATGTCACAAGGATACTGCTGATAGTATCCGCTTCTACAGCTGACAGTAAATACAGCAGTTTGACGAACAACACTTCATATTTGCGAGTGCACATTTGTAGAAACAGAAGGGTACATATTGTCCGTCTATAACTTCTTTGAGCGTAAGTCATACCGACAGTAAAAAGGTAAAGCTGTCACTGTAACAGGCCATGGAGGCCCATAGAGTTGTGAGACGTTGAGGCTTCCACATTTTCTAGACAATCGGCTAACAGATGGCCTTGCACGTCGGCCGCCCAAATCCAAGGATGATTCCTGGTGCTCATTTCTGCTAGAGGCTGAGTCGAAGGGCCACAGTGCGGCTGGAAGGATTAATACTCTCGCGTGTTCAACGAGCGGCCTGATGCGGTTATGAGATTCTGATCCTTTGCTGACAATGGAATCCAGTAACTGTATATACTGATGGCTTAACATCAAACTTATTTTGAACTGAAGAGCAATGGGATGGGGACTGCACACATTTGCGTGTACAGATGTCTGTAAATACGTAGGAGTACCATGTTCACTTTGCTTGAAATGCCACATGCCGGAGAGCCGTTGCGTGACAACAATATTACAGCAACGTGGTTATGCACTAATGTCTTCTAAGTCGTGAAACCGTGTAGTCTGGTAAATGCGTACAGATGCTTCGGAAGAATATGTTGCTCTTTGTTCTGGCTGGTACGTGGGCAACAACTTTTCCTGGGATCATACCGCCTCCATGCCAAAGGGACCCTCAGGATGGAGGCACTGTTACCCTCCGAAGCGTTGTTATACACGGAGTCGTAACACAGAAGACGAAAACAGGCATATTCACCTCCGTGAAAACCCGAGTCTTTGAAAGTTCATGTTCTTTTTATAGGGGTCATGCGGTAGCGTAGTTGGTTGAGGCACTATGCCACAACCAGGAAAGTCGCGGGTTCGATTCTCAATGACGTCATTGGATTTTTCAATGACCTAATCCTTCCAGACGCACTATGGTCCTGGGGTCGACTCAGCTTCTAAGAGAATTGAGTACCAGTAATATTCCTGGGGATAAAGGGCGGCAGGAGCGTAAGGCTGATAACTTCACCGCCATCTGTGAGCCGAGTGTCTAGAAAATGTGGAAGCCTCAACGTCTGACAACACCATGGGCCTCCACGGCCTGTTACAGGGATAGCTTTACTTTTTTGATATGTTCTTTTTATCCACTACGTTTAGTCCTCCTCCTGACTTCCCTTCGGCAGTGTAGGATGAGCGTTCAACGAGCATTTCGACATGGCTTGGAAACCGGAGCCCACTTTTGTTGTCCACTGACTGTGGCTCTGAAGGCGAGGCCTCGAGTCACATTGAACGATTCCTCTGACAAGTGGTGACTTGCCAACACCCACTCGGCAGCGACAGTCTCTTCGGTCTCTTAGCAAGGCACGGAACCCTTCGGGACCCATGATCCGTGGCAAGGAACAGCGAACTGAACACTTTGTTCGATGACGTCATTTCCCTTCACTTTATTCATTCGTGAATGCGAGGGGAACATTGTTATTTTCAACCTGAATGTGTTCATGGTAATAGTCCGTCCCTCTTCTTGATTATGAAGTTTTTGTAACCAGAGCCCTTCCCCCTTCAACGAACCGCAGATCCCATTCGATGATTTTGTACGAGCGATTCTGTGGCGAGGGAACAGCTGAAAGTCCATTTACTGAAGGCGAAGACTATACACTTGTTACATAAATTCCGTCGAAAATTGCGGTGGAGTGAATATTACTGTTTCACGTTCAAATCTCGGGTTCAAATCTCGACCTTCAAATCGGATATTCTTACCGAATGATTTCTTGGTTTTCTTCAGTCCCTCCAGATAAGATTCCGATATCGTGCGGCAACAGGCAACGGCAGCTTCTTGCCACATCGTTTCTAATTAATTTATTCACTGATTATCCTAGTATTCAAAGGAATGTAGTATGACCTATTGACAGTAAATAAATTACTTCGGGATCGTCTTTTCGCTTGCAATTTAAGCCAGCCTACTCCCTGCATGGTGACTGGATCGACAGAGGTTAGCACTCTTGCTTTGGCATATGGGTTCGATTCAGGCCACAGACTTCAGCTATCCTCTCGCGGTCTTCAGTGCTTTCCCAGTCACTGCTGGGAAACTGTGTAATAGTGCAATGAAGTAACAGGCCACGACCACATACTTCCCAGTTCACGATTCAGTTATCCTCTTTATTTGCATTGTTTATTGTCTGTAGTTGCAGAAATGCTACTAGTTAAACGAAGAATACCTTCATTAGCAGATGATTTCAGTAGTTTGCACTTCTGTATATGCTGGGAACAGAGGGCAGCGACTCGCAAGCAAGAATTTCGCGCTTGAGCTCAACTGGGTGTGCCGCGGTGTTGGAAAACTTTGTAGGTGAAGATAATCCATGGAAAACGTCGCAACCGAAATAATAAATTGACCGTTTGAAGCCCAAAATGTATCAAAATCATATATACAAATTGAATTCCTACCTCACAGAAAACACATGTCTTTATTACTGAGGCAAATCGGCTAATGTTGTTCAGGGAAATAATCGTTGTTCCTTTTGTGAGAATCACATAAAATAAAATGCGAAATGTTTTAATGTGAAAGCAGGTGGTACATATAGTAACCAACATAATTTTAAGGGTTGGCCTTGAGTTGCTTACCATCTTCTGTCGGATGTTATGAAGGAGGTTGGGAGTGGAGGTAAGGTTCCACATACTCTTCACTTCTGTATATTTCAGGTCAGTGGTCACCTTTATGCTCGAACTCTTTCCTTAAAAATAACCGTCTGTATCCATTGGCTGGGAGAAGAAGTGGACCTTAGAGTTAGTCTTGTAATGGTGGACGTCATTAGATTTGGGATCAGACCAACGTATGGCGTTTACAATTGTATGGAGACACAGAAAAACAAGGATTCGAAGCAGCGACTCATCGTGTGAGCGGTCCAAGTCAGTGGTGCCAGTAGGACTACATAGAAATATCTCGCGTGCCAGGTTGCCAAGGCACCACACGCTGGCACGCATGACTAACCAGGGGACCACGAGCTGAGGCCGGCGAGAAGCGTGGGACTGCTCCGCGTGGCCGGCAAGCTGTGCTCGCCACAAAAACTCGCCACGTCGCCTGCCTGCGGCCTGCTGCAGTTGCCACGGTTTATAGGGAGCGCCACAGTGTCGCATGAGGGGTGCAACAGTGTAGGAAAATTGTGTTCAGCTCTCTCCAGGGCTCAGTGGTCACTGGTTGCACCACCTGTTTAACGTCACAAAAAACTCCCACCGTTGTCACAATATACAGCTAATATTTCCCTAACCATCATTATCCGGTTTGTCTTCGTAATGGTTATATTTTGTGTTTCCTGTGAGGTAGGAACTGAATTGTATTTAGAGGAGCTTAGACTTCGGTGTATTTCTCGAGGTTGTTTCCAATGTCAGTTTTGATGCCACACGCAGACCATGTAAGGTAAAATGTAAAACTTTTTCTGTAACATACCGTGGAGACCCACAGGATTTTGATACGTCGAGGCTCCCACATTTTCTAGACAATAGGCTCACAGATGGCGGTTAAGTTGTCAGCGTTAGGCGCCGGCCGCCATTTAGCCCCCAGGAAGATTCCTGGTACTCATTTCTGTTAGAGGCGGAGTCGATCCAAAGGCCATAGTGCGTCTGGAAGGATTAGGTCAATTAAAAAGTCCAATGACCTCATCGGGATTCAAACCCGCGACCTTCCGACTTCTAGCACAGTGCCGCAACCAAGTACGCTACCGTGTGAGCCCACAGACCGTGTAGCGTGTACGGGCTACATCCGGTGACCAACGACATGGGTCTGATGACGATCATCAACTTGTCATTATGTGACACAATCACGGTTACAATTATATTTTTGTGAAGCTGTTCATCTTAACCCAAACGTACAAGTAATATCTTTAAGGAGACAAAATTATCCCTGTGCTTTAAAAATTAAGCACTATGCCACGAAGCATCAGGGGAAGTGGAAGTATAGCTCCACCATTCTTGACCTTGGCAATGGATGGAGGTGAGTGGTCAGCTTCACGCTTCAGCCGACATATCCCCTGTATCCATTCTATAGGGGGCTGGGCCACAGAGACGGTCTGGACGCTGTGCAAAAGAGAAAAATCTGTTGCTACTGTCGGGAATCGAACCCCGGCCCTCCAGTTCGTATTCAGTTGCTATACCGACTGAGCTCTACAGGACCGTTAATATCTTTTACGTTAAAATTACGGCGAGTTTTACTGTTAACTAACTGACTTCATGGAGCCGAGCCCTTCTTGAAAAGCTGACAATTGTGCACCTACTCAAGAACTTCTCAGCATTTATGAAACCCGAAGGTTCATTACCGTGTGCACAAGAACCCTCCACTGGTCCCAATCCTGAGCCAGATCAATCCAATCCACACCACTCCATCCTATCTCTCTAAGATCAATTTTAATATTGTCCACCCACCTATGTCTTGGTCTTCCCAGTGGTCTCCTTCCTTCTGGTTTTCCCACCAATATCCTACATGCATTCCTCCTCTCCCCCATTCGTGCCACATGCCCTGCCCATCTCATCCTCCTTGACTTGATCATTCTAAGTATACTTGGAGAAGAGTACAAGTTATGAAGCTCCTCATTATGCAGTCTTCTCAAACCTCCTGTCACTTGGGTCCAAATATCCTCGTCAGCATCATGTTTTCAAACACCCTCAGTGTATGTTCCTCCCTTAATGTCAGAGATTAAGTTTCACAATCATACATAACCCCTGGCAAAATTATAATGTTGTATATTCTAAGAGCTTTACTATTACTTAATTTAGGATTGTTGTGGACAGGACAGTCAATGTACTGTGTATATGAGTATGTACATATCGTACTACTTCGAATATGAGACGCCCTCAGACTTAAGAAGCACCTCAATTCTTCAACAGGGCCAAAGTGTAAATTGTGAATCTCATGTTCGAAATGATGCGGCATAAAATTGTATATGGCTTGTTTTACGACGAATATAGCGCAGGNCGTCGGTTAACACCACATATACACGGTGCCAAATCCCAGAAGACTGCTTTCTTCAAAGAAACTATCCCGGCATTTATGTGGAGAGACCGAGGAAAAGCACGGAATCTCCGTGAGGATTGCCGGCGTTCCAGCCGAGATTGGAATAGAAAATCTAACGATATAACTGCAGAGCGTAATCACTGTGCTAACCTGCTCGTTCGCCAACTAACACTAATGCGCACCGTTGTAGCCAGTGGGCCTACATAGCAACTGAACAGCAGCAAAGTGGAAGCAATGTGCGTCTCGTCGAGACTGGACCGGTAGTGTGAGAGCTTCCTTCAAAATCTCGATATCATTACTCTGAAGAGTACTGTCTTCTGGGATATAACGCCGTGTAGTCCGCTGGAAGTCAACCGACGTTTCGGAGGAACATATTTCCTCAAACTTCAGGGCTGAAGAATAAACTAGCAAGAAACCAACGTGAAGGCAGGTGGCAAGAAGAAGTTCCTTGCTCGGCTTATTCTTCGACGCTGAAGATGGAGGCAATATGCCTCTCTGAAAGGTCCGTTGACTTTCAGCGGCCTACATGACATTATATCATAACAGCCGGTGTGAGAACCTAAAATCCTACAATTATTACTCTTCTTCCCTCCTGTCCTGGAGCAGTTACATTTTTCCGGCTTATGGATCCCAGTGGCCCATAACCCCCCAACCCCTCTCTCTGTTCACGATTCCGGTTTGCGGCATGTCTCCTTCCTCTCTTCTCATATCATACCTGCCACTCGCCCAACTTTCCTTAACCTGAAGACGGAGGTGGTATGTGTCTCCGAAACGGTGGAACCAACCAGACAACATGGTGCCACGACCGCCACGAGAAGAGCCGCGCACAGGCTCGAGATCTGCTCGGCGAGGGAGTCACGCAGCGATGCGGTTCGCCTCGCTCATGGGCAGTCGCTCTAAAAACAAACTTCATTCTGCGCTGAAGTGCTCCAGCACAAGTTCGTAAAAACAGCCTCTTGAATCGTGATCCAATTTTGTGGTCTGCGGCTGCTGCAACTTGGAATTACTTGCAGTTTTTGCATGCTATTTGGATAAAGTTCGTCAAATGAACTCATAATGTGGAGTTCATGTCTGTCCGTCCAAGTATTTAATCTGCGGCAGCAGTGAATGAATTCCGACGGATTTTGTATAGAGATGTAAAATAAATTTGGAAAAAATTCATTTTGGTTCGGAGCGATTCAACACAAAACTTCATAATGAGGAGCTTCGTAACTTGTACTCTTCGCCAAGTATAATTATAACGATCAAGTCAAGGAGGATGAGATGGACAGGGTATGTAGCACACATGAGAGAGAGGAATGCATATAAGGTTTTAGTGGGAAAGCCAGAAGGAAAGAGACTACTACGGAGATCTAGATGCAAGTGGAATGATACTATTAAGCTGGATTTTAGAGAAATGGAATGTGAAAGTAAGAAGTGGATTCATCTGGCTCGGGATAGGGATCAGTGGAGGGCTCTTGTGAACACGACAATAAACCTTCTGGTTCCATAAAATATTGGGAAATTCTTAAGTAGACGAAAGACTACTGTTTTTTCAAGAACTCAGCTCCATGAAATTAGTTAGTTAGTTTTCGATCCAACATAACGCCCACTTTACATGTCGATTTTCTAGAAACTGTCACACGAAACGTTGAAGAATGTCGACTACGGCGTGAACCTGCCGAACTTCGTGACATACCTTGTTTCGCAGTAGGTGTTCATGAGTGCGCCATGACAGCCATCTATGGAGAACTATTAGAAGTAACTGCGGAACACCGTCATGATTTTGAGTGTTGTATTATGAAATGGAACCAGTTTACCCCGTGTCATTATGTTCCACTTCTTATTGAACATTTATGAATATAATAAAATAAAAAGAGGTCTCCTCTTTATTCCTAAGCACCACTCCATGAACACGTATGAGAAGTGTATATAAAGCCCCAAGTATTACAAACATAGCCACTATACGGGGAATGTTAAAGCATTAATTTGGAGTATAATTACGGAGAAGGCGGATTTTGTTAAAGGTTAACACGTAGGCAACTCCGAGTGGAATTGTTTCGAGACAAAAAATCTTGGGATTCGTTATAATTTAATTTAATTTCGCGGCGTGGGGCAAGACTCAGTCCACTTGGTACTCGGTGAAAACCTGCATCAGTGCCAGTTTGTCAACCAAAAGTCTCACACTTGATCTGACTTGGGACTGAACCTGGACCACTGCGGTGGGAAGCCAGCGACTAACCGCCTGAGGTATGACACGGCCTTTGTGATGGTTTAGTTCTTTAACATTTTGGCACTGGCATGGTTGCCAACTCATAACAATTTTTGAGCGCTTCTTCACTCACTCATGTAGCTGAGCCCTTCTTGAGAAGTCACCAATTGTGCAGCTACTCAAGAATTTCCCAATATTTTATGGAACCCAAAGTTTCATTATCGTGTTCACAAGAACCTCCACTGGTCCCTATCCCGAGCGAGATCAATCCAATCCATACCATCCCATCCTATCTCTCTAAGATCCATTTTAATACTGTCCACCCACCTACACCTTGGTCTTCCCAGTGGTCTCTTTCCTTCTGGTTTTCTCACCAATATCCTATATGCATTCTTCTTCTCCATTCGTGCTACATGCCCTGACCATCTCATCCTCCTTGTACTCTTCTCCAAGTATAATTAGAATGATCAAGTCAAGGAGGATGAGATGGTCAAGTTATAAAGCTCCTCATTATGCAGTTTTCTCCTACCTCCTGTCACTTCATCTCTCTTCGGTCCAAATATTCTCCTCATCGCCCTGTTCTCAAACACCCACAGTCTATGTTCCTCCCTTAATGCCAGAGACCAAATTTCACACCCATACACTGCTTCACTAGCGAACAAATTTGTGGGGACAGAGCATCTGTAATTGACTCCAAACATTGCGTTCAGAAGACACTTTCATGACCAAGGAGTGATGACGTCAAGAATATCAGCGAAGAAGTTTATAACAGGTTTGATGGACAGGTTAAAACTTGGCCAAGTGCAGACCTAAACAGTAAGGCTGAAGAAACATCTTCAGAACCGGAAGATTTGTATGTAATCTTTCCATATACATTATAACCGGCAAAATGTGCCGACTTCCCACTTGGGCACCTCCCATGCTGCGATCAGGATGCGTAAAATTTATGCGCTAATATTTCAGGGCAATAATTCTGATTATAGGGATATGAAAGCAGAAAGTTCATTATTGTGCTGACTGCAGTCCGCCAATGGTTCCCCTCCTGAGACCGCATTCCGTCATTCTTGTACTTTAAGATCCATTTTAATAATTCCTCCCATCTACTCCTAGGTGTTCCACGTAGCTCTTATCATTCAGGATTTGCGATCATAGCTTCGTATACACTCCTCTTCTTTCCCATATTTGCTACGTGTTCCGCCTATTCCATATTCGTGATTAAACAACCTTTTGAAACGGCGAACTGTCATTTTGCGAGAGAGACTGAGAGAAACTGGGAAGGAACTCATTTAAATTACACAATTGTAAGAAGAACGCTGACAGTTGCTCGCCGCTACAGATCGAACAGCACGATTGTCCGTGTGAGATCATTCACCGGTTCCTTGGAACTGACGGACTGCGTTTCCGCTTGAGTGCCGGGCAGGGGCCTGCTACACTGCCCAATCCTAAAGATAGAAGTGTGTTACAATATGCCATGAAAACATACAGACGTGGTGTGGATGTAGATCATCTCGGTACTACATCCAATCGAGCGGCCAGTTTTATGTTCCGGCCGCTTCCGCAAAATGAGCCCCCGATACCCATTTCACGAGCCACTGTGGGCCCTAGAGCCAGTCTAAACGAATTTCTGTCGCAACAGGGAACAGAACTCTGACCGTGCAGCATATAACCAGTAACATTACGAACTGAGGTTATCTTTCTGCATACGACAAACACTTTCTTGACAGGCCGAAAGCCGCTCAACTAGTCAACTCATTCCACATCTTGTATATAACCCGAATGTCCATTACTATGTTCACAACAGGCAGCCACTCGTCCCTGTCAGAAGGCAGAAAAATACGTATTATCACCACCGTACTGCATTTCTTTAGGAGCAGTTTTACTGGTAGGTAGGTAGTTATACTTCCGGTTACTTTCATATTGTGACGTGCGCTATGGAGGACACCCCCTCCCCCCAGCAGTGACGTGGAAGCTCTGGCCACGGTGACGTAGCAGGTGAGTCAGCGCTCCCCCCCCCACCGGGCTACGTGGCATCGCTTCCTACTGTGACGAGACACGCAACGCCGCTGTTGACACGGGCAACAGGCAACAGCGAACGGAATATAAGCCGGCTGAGCAGTAAGCGAGAGTTAGGGTGTGATCATGAGTGGCACAGTTTGAGTATAGCAGCCGTCGCGGAAAGAAGAACCGGACGTATGTGTAGTTGTGTAATTGGGAGCGTGTGATACAGTTGCACTTATATAACTCCCGTACTGTGAATACGTGTAGACTACTGAAGATAGAGTGAACAGATTATTGCGAATAGGGTTATAAGGTGTGAAACCCCGCAACACTGTGAAGAGATTATTGCGAATATGGTTATAAGGTGTGAAACCCCACAACAGTGTTATAATCAATTGTAGTTACGACTTGTAGGTTGTTAAATAAACAAATTAACAATCTGAACGACGTCTTCAGTCACGAAACACGTTACAATATCTTTCAACTCCTCCTCTCCTCTATACTGACATGTATTAGGGGTTTGCGTGACTTATAAGACGGGTTTTGGATTTGATGATCGAATTTATTGGACCTTTACACAACTTCGACTGGATACACTCGACTTCTGACCACACTACACTAATCTCCTACGTTCTTTCCTCTTCTACTCTTAACTGAGCCAGAGTCATTCACTGTTATATAGCCTCAGGTCGGACCTCACGGAAACACAAGGGGCGTCCACTATTGTGGCGTGTATTTTCAGGCATTACCTAGCAACGGGCTGCTTACCCAGAATCTGTCCCCGTGGGAAGGTGCTTATCGAGCCGTTGTCTAGTAATGCGTCTATACGTCACAATATTTTCCAACTAGAACTTTGTACAGATTTCTCGTATCTCTTATGAGTGATATATTTTTGTTAGTGACTTGTTATAAACCTCTGGCAGAAGCAGGCTGGCGTTGTGACACCGAAAGAAAGAAAACGAAATCAAAGGCACTTGGGACTTAGTTGGACCTGTGTCGTGTGGAGCCTAAAGGATCTCTTTCGGTTTCAGTTGCACTTAGTGGCGTTCTGAAATATATGCACGTTTTGGCACTTTCATCAAGAGGCTGCGTCCGTCTGTGGGTGTCAGAACTTTTAAATTCCTAACATAGATGGTATTAAGATGGCAACCCTGTAACCCAGTGGTTCTCAAACTGTGGGGCGCGATCCCCGGGGGGGGGGGCGTAGGGCTTGAAAGGGGGGCGCAGCATACTTTCCTACAGATAAAAATTAAAACTGCCCTAAATCAATTAGAAAAGTAACAAAAAATAAAAATACATATAGAAAAACTTTGGATGAGTACAGGCTTTAATTATCATGAATTTCAAAATAACTAATAATTATTCTCTTTACCGGCAATTATAAAACGCGTATGCCAGAGACAGCGTTGATAGTTCGGCAGCAGCCGCATCCT
>NW_019721015.1:662301-676758 GCF_002891405.2 Cryptotermes secundus | reverse complement strand
TACAGGCTTTTCTGCTTTGGCAGCTATAAAGTCAAAGTATCGTTCAAGGCTAAATATTGCTAAAGAAGTTAGAGTGGCCATTTCTGATATTACACCACGTTTTCATAAACTTTGTTCTCAAAAGCAGGCCCATCCATGACACTGAACTTTGACATTTAAATGTTTGATTTTCTTTGCAGAAAAAATTAAACACTTGTTAGTTAAATATCGTTTCATTTCAATACATATTTTGGTTAATTGCAAGTGTTAAAACTAATTTATATTGTAGACCTAATATTGTGATACTTTAATTTTGAGTAAAAAAAACTGCTAATAGTATTTAGAAAAACACAAAATAAACTGAATAAAACGTCATACCATGACTTCTATTTTGATAAAAAAAAACAAGCTTTGGGGGGGGGGGGCCTGAGAGTATTTTCTCTTGTCAGGGGGGCTCAGAGGTAAAAAGTTTGAGAACCACTGCTGTAACCCTTTAAACACAGCGGTTACCATATGTATGACCTGCTTTAACAAGAAAAAACCGACGATTTCTCCTGTGGTTGGTATTTGCAACGCAGAGTCAGTATGATTTCGGTAAGGGAGGAGCTAAATTCTTGAATGTTATGTTGATAAACTTCATGCTTCCAAAGCGTCAGTCTTCATTCATGAGCTTAGGCCGTTCAGGACGACCGCGCATCTTATTGCATTCACACTTTGTCGCTTCAGTGGTTTTGGCTCACTGCTCCACAAAAACTAGGGTGTGTTTTTGTAATTAGCATCCTTCCGGCCACCCTGCGCTGCTATCCACACGAAGCATAGCTCCACTTCGTTCTTAGGTGCCTTTCGAAAAGAGTATTCCGAAAAACGACTGTTAGTTTCGTCCGTTTGTACACGTACAGCTACCAAATAACCCGACAGATCAGGATCAATTCTGGCATGGTACGGCCCGTATTAAATTTTGTCGTACCTTTTCTAATTATTTTCTTAGTTCTGTTGATTCCGGACACAGAATTCTATTTGCAAGTTCATTCTTTGAGTTCCTCCAAAGATTTTCACTAAACTCCACGAGACACTTAAATTATACGAGTGTGAATTATTTTAAGAACCGCATAATTTCAGGGCCCAAATTTCTTTGAGATGTCTCTCACTAAGATTTCACCGAGGGGCGGGGGGGTATCTGGAATAAAAGTTACAATTATCTGTCTACTGTTACAGGCTGCTGTTTCATACGGCGGAACTGAACGCGGTGCTGTGCGCATGTCGCTGTTGATTCCGGACACAGAATTCTATTTGCAAGTTCATTCTTTGAGTTCCTCCAAAGATTTTCACTAAACTCCACGAGACACTTAAATTATACGAGTGTGAATTATTTTAAGAACCGCATAATTTCAGGGCCCAAATTTCTTTGAGATGTCTCTCACTAAGATTTCACCGAGGGGCGGGGGGGTATCTGGAATAAAAGTTACAATTATCTGTCTACTGTTACAGGCTGCTGTTTCATACGGCGGAACTGAACGCGGTGCTGTGCGCATGTCGCTGATTGCTTATCGGAAGGAAAATGTTTAGAGAAAGAAACATAGAGATTGAATCGTACGTCCATGCACTTTTCCGTGATAACTGGGCCAAAAGGAGGCTATTCATACATTTCCGAACTTGTGTACTGAACAATCTCCACTTGGTGTCAAGCTCCCATGTGGGGCCCAAGACCAGATTTTTATTACTATCAGACAACTGCGGGTTTCTTGATGTGGGATGCCCTCCCTGACGAGAGGACGGGTCTGTCGTTTACAATTGCTGCTGGCCGTCGCCAGCGCAGTCATTCTCGGGTTCGAATCCTGTCTCAGATTCGAGACTCTCCCAACCTGGAGGGACAGGTCCCCGTATTTATATCCCTCAGGAACAGGGTGGCCCACTTATATTCCCAGGCAATGGATTCCCTTTTCGTCGCCTCCTACGACTCGCAGGGCTACAGTGGAGGTACTCGAAACAGGCTCCACGCGGGGTTACTGGCTCGGGACACGGCAGCTTGTCCGCCTTACATAATCACAACACGGACCCCACGGAAAACATCTCTCCCAACAGTTCTATTTTTGCATTACGTAGCTATCGGCGTGGACCGCGTAGAGAACACCGCTTCCCAGCTACTCCATTTTAGCGATGGTGTCTGTTGGAGTGACCACGTGATCGCTACTGCATCATTGCCTAGCAACGGCGGTTGTTTGTACAGACACTCACTAGCAACGGCCGTCTCTGCTGGCTTCACAATTCTTGCTTTGAGCAAATATGTCATATATACAAAAATGGTTAAGCTAAGATTTAACGTTATTAACAGCTAATTTTTGGTTACCGTAGCAACGAATTTTGTAGCGTCAACACGTTGCATGGACGTAAGTTATGTAGTAGGTTATGAACGAGCGAGTGGACTTTTGTTTCAGTGCATCGGGTCTATTTTATGAGAACTGATAACATTTTGATTCCGTTATACGAAATGTAGTATACTATATTAAGGAGACCGTTCACTACTGACTATTTATGCGTGTCATTCTTGGGAGCTGGAATTTTATTTCGGTCTCTAGTCATCGTCCAATTACATGCAAGGCTGCAAAAGAATAGGAAGATGGCAGGGAAGTTAATAGTACAAACGCTTAATTAACAAATGACGGGATTTCCCGTTGAATTCCTAACGGGTTTGAATTCAGTTCCAAAAAAAGAGAGTGAGAAACTTATAAAATGTTTAGGACAGATCATTCAGTGTGTTTGTGTGTGGGGGGGGGTCACATGTAGAAAAAAAAAAACCGGTAACATTCAGCTTCACTAAGAACAGAGGCAAACGCTAAGTAATTGTTCACAGCGCTAATTGTTACAAAAGGGCACCATATCTGTACGCTGACTAACACGATTGAGAATGAAATTCGCACAACTTTTTGATACGGACACAGAATGCCGAATTTAGTCGAAGTCCGTCCTTCTTAATTTAAACAACCTAATAATATACGGCGAGAATAAAAAATTATGAAGCTCTTAAGTTTGTATTTTTCTACACCCCCTCCCACATCCTTTCTCTTAGTTCAAAATCTGTTCAAGTCTGAGGTCCAAAATTTCATAACAGCCCTTAGCTAGAGGACCGCCCACTTTCTGCTCTCAGCGACTTCTTATTCACTACGTTTGCAGTTTCTGTCCTTAACTAGAGGCGTCTTGCTGAGGATGCACTAAACGCGGAGGAACTTTGCGCCTCACACTGGGGAAAAAGCACAGACAGAAGGTGATTTATTTAGAACAGGTGGGCGAAGGACATATTTGGACACCAGAGGAACAAACGACTAGAGGTTCATGAAGCTGACGAAGTGATAAGCTTATTCTTAGCCAGACAATTAAATTAAGGAGGATCGTTTGAGCATGTAGCACACGAGGAAGGGATAAAAATTGTGTGTGTAAATTTTGGTCGGAAAAAGGAAAACTTCGTACCACACAACATGCAAAATACACTGCATGAAACTATAGTTCAGCACACCAAGAAACTACAGGACAGCAGAGTATGGCG
Source organism: Cryptotermes secundus (assembly GCF_002891405.2). Lineage (NCBI taxonomy): Eukaryota > Metazoa > Arthropoda > Insecta > Blattodea > Kalotermitidae > Cryptotermes > Cryptotermes secundus. The sequence goes on along the minus strand of NW_019721015.1, from coordinate 673,238 downwards.
TGACAACTCGGTTGGTGTGTGTATACCACCTGAAGACGACCCAGAAATACGCTCGAAAAGTGTAGTGGGTGAGAACAATAGATGGCTGTGTTGATGCTACTGTAAGAATTATATCTGGAGGAAAGGGGCATCTTCGAAAACTTTGACATAGATGACAAAGTACGTAATAATGAATAATGAATAATAATGAATCATAGAAAGGATGCAAATGTGTAGACTGGATTCAGTAGCAGGCTCTTGTCAGCGCTGTAATGAGTATTCGGCTTAACTATAAGGTGGGGAATTCTCTGACTAGGTGGACGACTAGAAGCTTTTCAAGAAGGCCTCTGATGTATGGACTTGGTTTTGTTAAGTCCAAATATTTCACCGTCTAGGCACCTGATAAATGTCTTTACAATAACTGTTCTTTTATTATGGCAGCAAGTTTCATACACAGATGTATGTATGTATTATGAGAGGGGGTGGGTTTCCCCATGCACTTAGACCAGTCATTGGTCCATTGTGCGGACCCCTTTTAATTTCTACTGTCGCCATACCCCACCGGTAACGGTGCGTGCCATCAGCCCCCGTAGAGCCAACGAGGTCGGCCCCCGGTACCTTGATGCTTCCCCCATCCACCAGAGGCATTGGAGACTACTTGGGAGGGAAAACGCCTGTAATTTAGCTCAGAGGTCTCCTAGAGACATTAGGTTCCTTTACGTGCCGTAAATCTAAGACACGGGACATACGGCTTAAAGTCCCTCCCGGAGACTTGTTCCTTGAATTTTTCCGCCCTTAAAAATTCCACGAACTCCGCCGGGGTTTGAACCCGCGTACCTTGAGTCATGAGGTGGGAACGTTACCCCTAGAAGACGGAGGCCGCTTTTCATACACAGATACTTAGGTCCTAGCTTGATGTCCATGCGTGGAGGGGGGATACTTCTGTAACATCAGCAGTGTCCTCTGTGTGTGGGTGCAGGTAGGGGAACCTTGTGACCGGGGGAGGGGCGAATCCTCAACTTGTAGGTGGGAGGTCCGTAAGTACACATCTGCCCATGGATCAGTCTTCGGTTTACATGCAGCAAAGAAGCAAGTCTTCAGCAATTCATACCGCTCAATACCGAGGGCGGAGTCATCGTTAAGTGAGGTTCGGTTGTGCCAGTTAAAGAGTCATTGCAAGAGGAACAAATATGTAAACAATTTGTACTGACTCATTTTTACATTTTTTTTTCTCTCGGAAATGATCACGCCTGGAGTTCTGTACACCAAGCCAGCTTCAAATGAACAGTGCATTTTGAGGTGTCTGTGTTTTGTCAGTGTGTCAAAGCCCATTGCAAGAGGGACAAATCTGTAAACAATTTGTACTGACTCGTTTTTATATATTTTTTTTCTTTCGGAAATGATCACGCCTGGAGTTCTGTATACCAAGTCAGCTTCAAATGAACAGTGCATTTTGAGGTGTCTGTTTTTTGTCAGTGTGTCAAAGTCCGAAACATGTGAATGCGAATCAGTCCTATGCAGCAACATTACTCCGTGAAATGGCCGGCTGTTTGCATGTCGCCGCTACAACAACAGTGATGGTGACAAAAAGTGTTGACAAACCAACGGGAGAAAGTCGTAAGGTAAGAACATTTATTTGGCATGTTCGAAACAAAAATTTGCAAAAATATTCCTATGAACCTCGCCACGCATGTAACATATCGGACACCACTGATCGGTTGTGATGCAATTTAAACTTAGGACTTGAAGTTCTCACAGCGGTGGCTGGAACGTGACACAGTGTAGTCGGGTATAAGTCGAAGATATGCGAAGGAATGAGCAAGAGATGATTATGAAGAAAGCAGTCTTCTGGGATTTGGCACCGTGTATATGTGGTGTTAACCGACGTTTCGGAGGAATGTATATATAAAAATATAAGAAATCTGCAGATTTCTCATATTTTTTCTTCTACCCTGAAGATGGAGGCGATACGTTCCTCCGAAACGTTGGTTAACACCACATATACACGGTGCCAAATCCCAGAAGACTGCTTTCTTCATAGTTACCGCCGTGAAAGCCTCAAATCTTACAAGAGATGATTAGCTTGCCACTAACTCCGAACGTAAATGAACTTGTACTGGGCTACACGGTGCTGTATACCAGAAGACAGGACTGTGTGTGCAGATAGGGATTTTAGTAAACTTTATATACATTTTGTAATTCTGGTTAATATCGGACAACAATGACGGACATTTCACATATAGACCTACACGCGTTTCTACGCGGATCTCCAGCGTAACCAGGTAAAGATCCGTTGGAGCTTAAAATGTTTTCGACATAATTTGCAGACAGAACTGAAACAATATTTTGCAAATTTCAGTTTATTCCGCAAGTCTAACGTTTTTTGTGACAATTAAACAAAAGTGACCGATCGCGTGATTACACTATATGTAAATTTCCCAATTTGTTATGTTCTGACATGACCATACGTTCTTAAAGTAACGTGGAGTAATGTGCATCAGAACGGGGGAACCCACGTGATACAACACATGTTAGAGCAGTACAACAACACAGCGTTACCTGTATAACTGGACCACGATACCAAAGGTAGAATCAAAAATAGAAAGCCATATTTTAATAAAATCTGGACAAAAGAAACGCTACATAATATCAATAACATAACTGCAGAGCTTTGATCATCAGATAACGATACCACGCTCTGGAATATAACCATCTTCCATTAATGAGAAGGGTAATTAATTCACTTAGTGAGGGGTGGAGTCCACCGGGCACGTCAGCCACTGATTGGCCTATTGTACCTGCCTCGGGTAATTATGATGGAGAATTTAGTGGAATGAAGATTGGCAGGGGAAACCGAAGTACTCGGAGAAAACCCGCCCCAGCGCCACTTTGTCCACCAAAAATCCCACTTGACCAGACCCGGGCTCGAACCCGGGCCACCGCGGTGGGAAGCCAGCGACTAACCGTTTGAGCTGTGGCGCGGCCAATGAGCAGTGTAACGACACGTAACAAATATTGTGCACTACTCTGTAAACAGACTTACTGTAATAATTTTTAGATGTTTTAACAAATCAATGTACATCTTAGTATTAGTTAAAAAATATAATATTTATATCTATGACATGGTGAGGGTGTTTGAGAACAGGGTGTTAAGGAGAATATATGGACCCAAGAGGGATGAAGTGACAGGAGGTTGGAGAAAACTGCATAATGAGGAGCTTCATAACTTGTATTATTCTTCAAGTATAATTAGAATGATCAAGTCAAGGAGGATGAGGTGGGCAGATCATGTAGCACGAATGGGGAAGAGGAATGCGTGTAAGATATTGGTGGGAAAGCCAGAAAGAAAGAGACCACAGGGAAGACCAAAGCGTAGGTGGGTGGACAATATTAAAACGGATCTTAGATAGGATGGGATAGATCTGGCTCAGGATAGGGACCAGTGGAGGGCTCTTGTGAACACGGTGATGAACCTTCGGGTTCCATAAAATGCTGGAAAATTCTTGAGTAGCTGCACAATCGGTGACTTCTCAAGAAGGGCTCAGCTCCATGACTAAGTAAGTAAGTATCTATGACATGGTAACAGTAGTTTCCATGCGTTGATAATATCCTTCTGAAGATGGTCGTTTTGACCGGAAACATGCAAAGAATGAAAATTAAAAAAACAACACTATCAATTATACTGTACGGTGGTTTAAAATCTTATATATAGTTTCTAGCTCATAGAAATCATATTGGCTCCGCCTTACATTAATGAATCAACGATACGAAGGCGAATAGAAGACTGTAGGAGTCATCACTGTAACGAACAATGTTTTGTGTATTAAATTTGCAGTAGTAGGGACTTACATTTTGAACATTACTCTCTTCTGGAATGCGACATCATGCATTGTAGTGAAATCGGGATGAAATTCTCTTCTGCGCTGAACAGAGAACAGCATTCTCCTCTGAAGCGTAGGTGTGTTTCTGCCAGCCTGCATGATGTCTCATACCAGAAGACAGGAGGAAAAAAATAGTGGCCATTAAAAAAACTGTCTTAAATCTCATGAAGCAAAGTGACCACTACAATTCATAGGCGGAAGCTACTGAAGATGGGGAATGATCTGCTGTACTGAGCCTGGACTGACAGAGGCCTTATATATATTGTATATACGTACATTCATGTAATAACATGTAAAATATAAATATATTGTACACTGCATGAGTACATTTTAAAAGTCAGACCCGCATTCTCGTCAGAGAGGGCGCTCCACATCAACAAACCCGCAACCGTCTGATAGAAACAAAAATATGGTCTTAAGTCCCAAATGGGTGCTTGTCGCCAGCACGGACTGGCCGACTGACCGTCGGTCGCAACATAACTTTTAAGTAAGCTATATTGTCGCCACCGTGGTAACTGCAGACCTCAGATACTTGCATTGTATTTTCTGTTGACAGACACGAAAGCCATTGATGGAGAAGAGGAGAAGGGCGAGGATCAATAAGAGTCTGAATGAACTCAGAAAGCTGCTCCTGGACGGAAACACGAACAAGACGGAGGTATGTGGTTATCGCGCACAGAATTTCTCTCCATTGACACTTGGGCCGATATGCGACATGGATCTGGCGTCGGCATTCGTGCGTCATATTACTCAGATTTGGATTTCAAATCTGGGAAGGGCTATCTCGAGTCTTTCGTGGTTTTTCTTAGCCCTTCCAGTGAAATGTCGACAAACTGCTGTTCCAATCCACGTCCTTTCCAATTTATCATCAAGAGCTCTTCATGCTATTTCACGCTACACAACCTAGGTAGTCGAAATAGAGAAACTATTAAAGAAACGACTAATCAGCAATATTGGCATGGCTGATTTTCAGTATGTCTAGAATATGTAGATGATTTTTACCTCCAATTTCGGCGTACGGACAAATGTTTCAAATATAATTTGTACACCGTAATGTAACTATCGGGGGGTACGCGGTAGCGTAGTTGGTTGAGGCACTATGCTACAAGCCGGAAATTCGCGTGTTCAAGTCCCGATGAGGTCACGGGATTTTTTTCAATTGACCCAATCCTTCCAGCCGCACTATGGCCCTGGGGTCGACTCAGCCTCTAACAGAAATGAGTACCAGGAATATTCTTGGGGGTAAAGGGCGGCCGGCGCGTAAGGCTAACAACCTTTCCACCATCTATGAGCCAATTGTCTAGAAAATGTGGGAACCTCAAGATCTCAAAACCCTATGGGCCTCCACGGCCTGTTATGGGGATACCTTTACTTACTTACTTAATGTAACTATCAGCCGGTCACGGTAGCCGAGCGGTCTAAGCCATGCACTGTATTCGCTCGCTCGAAAGCCGTCATCGTGTGTTTGAATCCCAATCAGGCCATGGATATTCAGTATTTGTGTGTGTGTATGTATGTGTGTGTGCGCGCGCGCGTTTTTCTGTTTGTGTACAGGTACGCCTTGCGACAAGCTGCCCACCGGCCCAAGGAGTCCTACCGAGTGTCTAAAATCTAGTAAACCGAAGTGAAACGGAGAGTTTCATGGAGGTAGGCCAGGGCCCAAATTGGGGCTGTAGCGCCAAAGGAAAGAATGTAACTATCAACTGAGACGGAATGATGCAAGCTCACTGCACTGCAGTCAGTTCTAGTTATTAAATATGACGAACTAATCTGAGGCTTCGGCCGGTCACGGTAGCCGAGCGGTCTAAGGCATGTACTGTCTTAGCTCGCTTGGAAACCGGGTTCGTGGGTTCGAATCCCACTTAGGGCATGGATGTTTAGTTTGTGTGTGTGCGTTTTTCTGTGTTTGCGTACAGGTAGAGGCCTTGCGACGAGCTGGTCACCCACCCAAGGAGTCCTACCGAATGTGTAAGATCTAGAAAAGCCAAAGTGAACGGAGAAGTTCATGGAGGTAGGCCTAGGCCCACTGGGGCAGCACTGCCAAGGAAATAAATCTGAGGCTTCGGGTAAAGCAGGAATTTGGTTAGGGCATTTAGGGACATCCTGATAACTGACCACGTGAGGCGCCACTACAATGACATTGCTAAATTGTAGTTACATCTATCATACCCATGCTATAGTAATCTCCATATGTCTCCTTAAAGAAAAAGCACAACGGAGTGAAAGGGCAGCCAGTCATCTGAGGTGTAAGGCATTTTAAAGTCTTGTAGCCGGCCAAGTGACAGTCTTTGACAAACATCGCTCTTGTGTTTCACTTCTATTTTATCTTCTTATGCAGGGTTCGAGATCAGCCAAACTGGAGAAGGCAGATATCCTAGAAATGACCGTTCAGCATCTGCAACAGCTTCACGAGCAACAGAAGCAACGTAAGCAGCAAGAGGCAACACCTGAAACTGGAGAGAGGGCATCGACAAAACAGCCTCGAACATCGCCGGAATCTAGCATTGCCTCAAACAAAAGTCGCGTTAGACCGAAATTTGAATATCAAGAAAAATGTAGCCCACTTGGCCAGCGCAATCTCCCATCAACAGTGCCAAACTGTTGCCGGAAACAATGCCAACAAACGGCAAGAACAAAAACACAAGGAAATGTGATGTCTGATGTGCAGAAAGGATCCTACGAAGGTTCCTCAAGTCTAAAATTCCGTGCAGGATTCAGGCAATGTGCACAAGAAGCACAGGAAGCCCTGAACCATTTTCATGATATCGATCCTGCTGTTTGTGAAAGGCTATTGAGCCATCTGACTTCATGCCTTGACTCTCTAGAAAACGGCAGATATGAGACAGTGGCCAGCACACAGAACACCATGCCAGAAGACGCTCGAGTGCTTGCGTCATCTGTCCTCATTCAAACACCAACGGGACTGGCCCTCGTGCCAACAAAATTACCAAATGGAGATCTAGCCTTTGTCATTCCTGCTTATATAAAAAGTAGTCTAACATCTTGTCTGAACAATGAAAATGCACAGAACTGTCGTTTAAACTATGAACTTGGGGAAAGTAAGCATTTGCAAGAAGGTGTGGTATGGAGACCGTGGTGACTAGGAGCAAGCGTAGTCCTGTGATAAGCACCAAAAATATTACTTGTTAATGTGAATTTACGTGATTTAGAGTTTCAAGATAAGTGATGGATATGGACACAGTGATTAAATTTAAATAAAAAATAAGTGAAAATACAGGCAGACAAATTTTTAAGTATGTGGGTAACCTTCAAAGATGTTTGTATACATGTTTTCTATACCAAAGGAGCAGAGTCGCATATCCTTGTTGAGTTCAATGTGCAACTCTTCTCCTTTGATATACAAAACATACATACACCAACAATTTTATTATGTATAAACATAATTATACTATATTAGAAAACAGCCATGAAAATTATAATATCCAAAAAGAAACAATACACATATTAAAAACAGCGATAGAACAAAATTATTTCCAAGTTGACCAGGAGTAGTATAAATAAATCTACGGGTCAGCCACAGGAGCCCCAACATCATCAATACTAGCAGAAACATATATACGACACGAGCAGCATATATAAATATACCGAATTCTAATAAAACAACAAATAATCGCATACATTAAATATGTCAATGACAAACTATAGATATATGAACAAAACAAAATAATCATAGATCACATACTTAAAGAATTTAACAAACTACAATCACCCATAAATTTCATTACAGAAAAAGAACAACGCGAACCTATTAACTTCCTAGTTTTCACAATACATCGTAATGACAAAAATTTACAATTTTCAATGTATCAGAAACCCATGAAAACTGACATAATATCAAATAGCCCATACCATCCATATGAGCGTAAAATATCAGGCATTAACTACTTATTAAATTCATTACACATGTATCCAATAAAAGAAAAAGCAGAAGTACACCATCAAAAACATACTGCACAATAACGAGTTGATAAAAATTTAATTAGTAAACCACCCTCCACAAAACAAAAACAAAATGCACATGATAATTTGCAGCATAAAGAAAAACAAGGTGGGGTAACCTTTACATAGAGTGGCAAAGAAGGGAATATTTTTTCAGGTCATGTGAGTAAATACAACCTTCCACACATTTAATATAAGATAAAATATATTAAAGCCTCGACCACAAACAGATAAATACTGGATGTTCTAAACTAAACTACAAAATAGAATTACAAGAATGTCAGCTGTAACAACATGTGCTTTCCTGTAAACAATACGATTCTGTAAGTAGTTTAATAGATGGAAAGAAAATAATTCCCTAATGCTGTATACTACCTGGTAACACATTTAAGTCTGGAAGATTAGATGGCAAGAATGCAATCTGTTGTCTATCACACCGAAATACATATCTAACTTACAAATCACTTGCCATCATTCTTCATGCTATAACACATACTCTACACACAACTGTGCACATTTTACAGTGCCACTGAACAGGATTGCCAGCTTAAAACCAATGACAACATGTGTTTCATGCAAACAAGATATGTATATGAAAGGGGAAAGTTTTGAATCCATTGAGGATGAATGGAAATATTAACATTCTTGAAAACACTACAAAACCTCACTACACTTCACTGTATATATTACACACAAAAATATAACGTCACACTAGAAAATTTAAACTTCACTTTACACTCGACATTACTGTGACCAAAACAACATACATTATACCCACCACACTCTGTCACACATAGATAAGATATAAATTCAAAAAATAACTTCTTCAAGGGGAACTAGAAATTAACTTTGCACCCTCTTCTTAGAAGTACTTATAATAAAAAAAAGTATAACATTCCGATTAATAACCTAGTCACACGTGAAATATTCAGAGGCTACATACCAAAACTACAAATTTTTCTGTCATACCAAATATGAACTCATAAAATCTAACTCACTCTCTATCTATATAACCACTAAAACACATTTTGTGCAAATCCCTATACATTCGTCACACGAGATTAATATTAATGCAAGAACAACCTCAAAGACACACTGTCTTTCACTACACATCCACTACTATTATATGTACTTACTTTCATTAAATCACTAAATGTACGTTATGGTACATTCTTCCTTCACACATACTTCAGGTTCATCATTCAGACGGAAAACACTTTTCGTTGTGGAACTGAGGAAACACATGTTTGTCCAATTTCATCCACTCGCCATTACTCGGTCCAGGATAATATGCACATTAAAGCCTCCCATTTGCAGTATCTCACTGAATCTTTTAAGATATACTTTCAAGCAGATAATTAATAATATCAACATAAACACACAAAACCGTCTTATTTATTATATACACCTCTTCATACCACGAAAGAAACGTACCTGTTTTTGTACACCGGATATTTAGGTCACAGTGACAGGGCAGCCAACCTCTTAACATGACTGAAACAAACACGTTCCATTATCAGTTCGATTACAAGACGGTAATTTTTCACGCTACTTTTTTTACACATTTTCGTGTATAATATTATTCCTCTTCCTATTCAGGAAGGCGAATTCGGGTGAAACAAATGCCAAGCAGTCACTGAATTGGTCATGTGACATTCAGTAATCATTTGTGTTACCGTGGGGGATGAGCGAACTCATGAGGTGGGAGCGGCGTTTTCGACATAATCTAAGCTATCACGTAGCACTATAACCTCTGTATTCTTCCGATGATATAGCGTGGCGCGGTGGGCTGTATACTGCGGCATAAGTCAGAGTCGTCAGAGTGGTCAGAGTCCAGTCACCTGCCGCTAGAAATCGCGAGCCAGGCTGTAGGAGGAGATCTCTGTATTCTTCCGATGATACAGCGTGGCGCGGTGGAGTATATACTACGGCAATAGTCAGCGGCCAGTCAGACGTTTCTAGTTTTAAGACAGTCGCTTGAATTTTATTGGTGATATGAGTCTGTAGAATATTGTGCTTAATAGATGACTTGATAATAATCTCTGAGCCTGCATGTGCTGTCTCGTGTGGATGGTTTGCATAATAAATTTTCCAGTAGTGGACTTTTATTACAGCTTGTTGGGTTGCATGGCTTTCGGAGATTAATAGGATATCAATTTTGTTGACGTTTAAGAAATACTCAATTTCCAGCACATGTTCTTTTATTCCGTTGGCATTCCATGCAGCAACTCTCAGTGAGGAAGCCGTTACTTTGCTATTTATTTATTACTGTAGTTAACATGGTAAGAATCATACTATTTTGGTTTAATAGTTGGGTAATCATGTTCTTGAATTCGCCAAGGAAGCCGGTCAGTTTTTTAGATAACTGTTCAACACCATTTATACTTGATTTGTTATTTGGTATTCCTGCTAGAACTTTTGCATATGAGGCAGCATTTTGATGAGTATTTTGCTGTTGGTCTAGTACTTGTGGTGGATTTACAGTGGTTGGGTTTTGTCTAATTGATCATATCAGAATATTGTTGGATCACATGGACTAGGAAGACGGAATCACAGGGGTCAAATGCTTATTCACTTTTGTGAACGAAATGGACTGATTGTCACAAACACTTGGTTCAAGAAGCCAAAGAGAAGAATTTACACATGGAAGGCACCTGGGGATTGGAGGAGGCATCAGCTGGACTACATCCTTGTGAAACATCGATTCAGAAACAGTGTGAAGGATGTGAAGACACTTCCTGGGGCAGATATTGACTCTGACCACAACTTACTGGTTGCCAAGTTCTGAACCAGGTTGAAGAAAATTATAAGATTTCGAAAGCGCAGACCCAGATGGGATTTGGAGAAGTTATATGCTCAAAGACAAAGCGTGCAAGAGACCCTAGAAGAGAAACTCGGTGCAACTGAAGGCGAAAGCAGAAATGCTGAAGCGCAGTGGAACAATATAAAAGAATGCATGTTAGATACTATCAGTGATTTGGTTGGTAAAGTTGAGAAGATAGCAAGAAAACCATGGGTTACACAGGAGATGATGAGTAAAATGGAGGAGCGAAGGAAATGGAAGAATGTCAACAATGAAGAAGGCAGGAGGAAATACAGGAGACTGAGGAATGAATT
>NW_019721015.1:652720-661332 GCF_002891405.2 Cryptotermes secundus | reverse complement strand
GATTGGTCATGTTTTACGCAGAAACTGCCTTCTAAAAGAAGTTATCGAAAGAAAGATAGAGGGGCGGATAGAAGTGACAAGACGAGGAAGAAGACGTAAGAAGATTATGGATGACCTTGTGGACAGAAGAGGATACTGTCATTTGAAGGAGAAAGCTCTAGATCGCATTAAGTGGAGGAAGTGTTTTGGAAGAGACTGTGGACCTGTCGTCTTGATAGATTACTGATGATGATGATGATATACAGTACATCACTTGTAGTTTGCTGGGAGTTCATCTTTGCACAGTACACATTTTGCTGGAGTGTTATTGGGTTTTATACAAGTTTTTGTTTCATGGGGTCCTCCGCATTTTACGCAGTTATAGGGTTTCCTGCAGTGTGTTTTACTATGGCCATAGTCTTGGCAATGTGTACACTGTACAACACTTATTTTAGTTTTCGGTGGTTCAACTTTAATTCTGATTCATTCATTCATCCCACTTTTGGTGGGACTTAAAGCTTCTGACCTTGAAACAACATGGTGTTTCTCTCTCTCACACACACACTGTATGTGTGTCTTGCTGTGCTGACAGCAAGTTAGGCACAAATATACTACACTTTAAAAACACAAAAGTTCTAGACTCTTAAAACTTTGCATCCATTTCAGTATATAATGTGGTGTATAGACCTGTTACTAGTTTGTGACCCTAGAAACAGTGGCCATTGCTATGCAACGTCTACAATAGAACTGGGTCATGCAGCCCAGTTATCTTGAAGACAACTAGCCATACAGTGCAGTTGAGGGTTCAGTTGTGGACTGTTAATCAGCAGGCAATGGAAGCTGAAGAATCTCCATTGCTAAGATTTGTTACCAGGAAACACCTAGCAAGAACACTGCAGAGGAACAGCCACAGTGGAGAGCGGTTACCAAGTAAAGACTATAGAAAGTAGACTGAGGAGACCTAGTTTGGGGTGATTTGTAGTGTGGAAATCAGCAGTAGTGTTATAGATATTGTAGTTACGCCCTGTAAGTGGTCAGTAAATCTGTTCACCAGTCCAAACCCCACCTAATAGTCACTAACAACTAACACATGTGACACTACAGTATTACCAGAGATAGAACTAGAGGGACATGTTAATGATGATAATTTAGGTGACATAATGTAAAGCAGTTTCAAGTGCAGTATGAGTATCACTTCAGTCCATTTCTCATGTGAGACTTGAGGTTCTCACATGCTGGCTGAAGGTTGCTGTGTTTTGGGGTGTAATCCTGTGTCCTCTCCATTTGCATTTGGAAAAGTGTGTGTGTATGCTAAATTCATATATTTCTTTTTTATAAATAAATACATCGTTTAAAAATATTTTTAAGTAGGTATATACCATTCTTGAGAAAAATAAATATAAATAAAAAGCTCATACTGTCATGACCATGTTCTCCACTCCAACTTCTATAGCACCATCAAATGTTACAGTGCGGTGGATGTTGGGGTTTCATGAAACAGAAGAATACAATGTATTGTAATGCAGGTTCTCTTATGTGCATTATCTCCCAGCATGAAATGACATTTGAGGCTCTCGGGATGTCGCTATATTTTGGTGGAAAGGTACAAAGATTCTGGGGAACCTGCTGTCTCCATCTTCAGGGAGACTACCCAGAACATCACACCCCATAAGACAGTAAGCTACATATTCAATGAATGGTTTGAAACTGGATCAACAATTTTAAGTATGCCTTCAATATGATGACTGTCACATTGAATATGCCTATAAGCACATTTTAGGGCTGCTTTACATTGCTGTGTGTTTCAGACTACTTTATACTGGGTCATATTCTATACATATACCACATATTAGAACAGCTATTATCAATCTACTGTATTTTGTACACAAATATCCATTTTGTAAAAATACTAATCCCACCACAAGAAAAACAAAGCTAATTTCCAATCTACATTTTAGTATGGATATTCTGAAATTACAGTTTTATTGAATATGCAGATTATGCACTTGAAAAGTTCTGAAAAGACAGTTTGATACAACAAGTGTTATTATAACATAATGGCGGTACCACTTTTGGCAAAGGTCAATATTGCAGGGCATAGGCGCATGCAGTGTCACCAAGATGATAAAACTACTGAAATCAGTAACAGAGTCCACATCTAGAGTTAACATAGAATCGTTCATGACATAACAGCCATTTGGGAGTGGTAAAATAAGGCAAAATACAATGCTTAAGCCTGCATTGACAGATATTCTATGTATAACCTGCATAAATTCCATTCACTGTAGTAAACTGAAAAGGTGCAAATGGTGTCCACAAAGTAAAAGTGCCCCTACCTGGACGATGTGAGTGCGGGTAAAATTGTGCAAAATTTCAGAGCGACAGTTGTGGCGCCTACTCAGACGCACGGACACCTTCTCTTGTTGAACAGAGTGTATTTCCAAACACAGTAATGGTCTTGGAATGAACAAAATTTTGGTTGTGTCCCAATGGCACCTCCTATGCAATTGGTATCTTGAGCTTTTCCAACAGGATAAAGGAGACTGGGGCATGAAGCTGACCACTCATCTCCATCTAGTGCCAAAGTGAAAAATGGTGGGACTATACATCCAATCTCCCATGTCTTCATGGCATAGTGCTTGGACAATTTTACCATTACCCTTAACTTACTTGAAGGTTGAATGCCATTTGACCTCACAGTGTTGAGGAGGAAGAACCGTGCTTCTGTGGCTTGTCTTGGCCATGTTAGCTACGAAGACTCAACGTTCATTATCGCGAAATGGACATAACTTCCGCATCCTTCTGTTGCCATACAGTTTATAATATCCATGCCAAAAGCGTATGTGAGCTAATTTATGTAAATGTGGCACCGTGACAAGTCTGACTGGCATATTTTAAGAGCCCTCTACCGAACACACAGGCTTAGGTCTACTGTACTGGGCCAACATTATCTCAATATTCCATTAAGCCCGTATATTGAAAATTACCAACACACAGCATGATGACATACAGATACATACATATGTGACACATTGAGGCTTCCTCATCCAATTCAAGAACAAGCATAACAGACATGAAACAATTTATCCAATTTAGTTTAGTATCCAGGAGGTGCTCCATTCGATTATCTGGGGGAGGGGGACACTGGCTGTACCGACTGACCCTTTCCTGGTTATTCTTTAGTAGCTGCAGGGTAAAATGTAACAACTGCTTTGTTTCAAATCCTTCCAAGTTCACCACTTATCAAGCATTATTCCAACGGATTTAGGATACTGAGACCATTGTAAAATAAACTCTAAATAACACACACACACACACTTGTAGATTCTAAAAGTTTCTGGAATTGCTTGATTGTCCATTGACCTGCCAGGAAGAGCTATTTCTAATGGACCCAGCAGAGTAGTTGTGCCCCCTCCCTCCCTCAAGAGAGGACCAAAAGAGACCCAGTTCCTGAAATGGTACATTCTCTTGTTTTTTAGACACCACACAATGAACACAATCCAAAACCCAGAAAGTGATTCTGGGTAATATACAATACCAATTTTAAATTCTGAATTTTGGTGAATGAAGTGTAAGTCAGAAACATTTTTTTTCTTCTCCTTCAGTTAAGGTACAGGCTTCTACACCACGTTCAGAGTCTCACTGTTATTCTGCCCATCTTATTTCTCGGTCACATTTCTTATTCACCAAGGTCTGAACTGTTATTTGTCTCTTTATCCATCCTTTCCACGTGGCTCTGCATTGCCTTCTGTATGTCTGTCCCTCTGCTGCATCAGCTACACCAAGCGACTGTTTCGCTGCGCACAGCATGTACTCACATTTTGAGGTAAAATTTATATACATTAAAACAGTTTCTGCACTGGTGGGACACAAGGTCTCAAAAATAAGAACTTCCATTAATGATTACTAAGTCAGCTCCCTGGAATTACTTATGTAGCAGTAATTAAACTGGAAACACATACTGGAAAAATACATTTCTTGGAAGTAGTCATGCTTTGCTTCAGTCTGGTGGGAATACAGTGTTTGAAAAACCGACTGGCTGGATGTGAGTCACTGTCCTCACAGTATACACAGCATACTGTACTACCCCAATGTATATAACAGGAGAACCCAGACTTACTGACCATCGGAGACACATTTGGGTTGCTTCAGCAGGATGGGGTCAACAACAAATTCCAGTTCCAGACAATCAATCTAGAAGTTCTAATGCCAAGTATTAACCAACTTCACACAGCTGCACCTTTCCAGAGAAGCTGCTGTTTGCTCAGATACTCAGTGAATTACCAACATGTTATGGAACGCAAGGGTTCATTACCATTCACAGCCAGACACTGGTCCCTGTCCTGAGCCACATTATTTCACTCCATATTCCCTTCTTTAAGCATACAGAATACACAGCATCAGCCTACCTTCACACTTTTCTGAGGACAACTGCAACTTGCAAACCCATTCATGTGCTGTCCACTACTTTATATGGTGAAGAGACACAAAATGGAACACACATTCCAGGACCATGGAGCAGGATCAGTTCTGGTGATGCAGCAACAGCCAACGTGTGGTGACACACGAGGAAGAGCTCTGCTGATGCAAAGTTATGGAGGGATGAATGTATGGTACATCTCATGCAAAATGAAGCAAGCGTTCCTTGGCAAGAAGTGTCAGTAATCAGAGATCACATGCTCAGAGTGACCAAGAATTAGCTTCGGTTATGATGCAGCTCATTCAGGCAGTGAAGAAAACAGGTATGGAGGGAGGGGCATAACTGCACTGAATTTAAGTACAATTAAAAGCTGTTCCTCTTGTGTCATTCCACTACATGAAACCTCTGAATTCCAATTAATAATATCAATGATATTGCCTAATTTTATTAAAGAATTATATAATTACACTGAAACTTACTTCACAATTTTTAGTTGACTCTTTCCCTCTAAGGCAAAGGAGACCTAAAGCAAAAAAGGACTGCCTCAGTGCCAAACCACTTTCTCTTTTGATCTCATGACAGACTGCTCAGTTTCTCCGCTGATATTCACAATGAAAAGATGTCAGCAAGTCTTTCTTCATCCTTTCTATTAAATTCTCTGTACTACTTCATTTCTCCACAAGCAGATTCAACCCACCTCTATTTAACTTTCTTTTTATAATTAATATACCAAGCATCCTGCAAACAGATATCTTGTCTGCAATGTCCAATATAGCGTAGTTTGTATTCATCTGACCAATCCATAACAGTTATCTCAATATACTCAATCCAAGCGATATATCAATCTGAAACTGATCAACGAATACACTAACATGAAATGACAGAACAGCACACATAACGAACAGCAAAAAACGTATGATGCTGCTGAATTATGTTTATAAGCTGTCGATCCGTTTCAGTGATACACTACTAATCATTAGTTTCCAGTGCTGAATTAACACTTCGTGGACCGGCAATTTAAATATTTAAATCACCCTGGGGACCAGCATTTTTAAACCCACTACCCTACCTTGTGCACTGTTCACTTTAAAAATTAATATAAAATCTCCTAATTAATTTTATGAACTAAAATTTTTGGAGAACTTACCAATGCTCCTAGAAGTGATTGAGAGTGTGATATTACTGGAAACATTCTCCTTTGTGAAGTGGCATTACACAGAACTTGCACATGTAGACAGTCATACTCCTTCCAATATAGCTTGAAGTGCTTTCAGTAACTACACAACCAAGCAGGCCATACTTTGTAAGTTTCCCAGGATTATATGTTCGCATACAAAGCCTTTCCTCCAAGGAATCACAGATTCATCCAAAGAGAGTTGTTGGTTTGGCTTATAAACTGTCTGAAATTTCTGAACGAAAAAGTTCAATAAGGGCTGAATTTTGAAAAGCCTGCTTGTTGATTGTGGTTGCAGTTCATTATCAATAAAATGCAAACACCACCAAATTTGCTCAAATCTCTTATGGCTCATTAGTTTGCCGAAAATTGGAATTTCTAAAAATGGATCTGTTGACCAATACTCTTTCAGATTATTCCTCCTTATATGGCCCATTAGAAAGATATTGCAAAAAAATTTTCATTTCTGCTGAAGTAATATCCACCCACTTCAACGCCTTGTAACTTCTGTCATAATGTTCATGGTGTTGGAGATAGTATCTGTTAGCTTCCTGACATAGCATGTCAAAGAAACTATCTCCAAAAAACAGTTCCGCTACTTCAGACACTTGCGTTGGGTCCGATGGAATTTGCTTCACCCCTGGATTTCCAGTAAACTGTCCCAAAGCAGGCATTTTGTCTACTTTTCTCCATGTGGCTGTCCCCGCAATGTTGCTACTCGCACTTTCATCGGAGCTACTGTCACTGTCTGTGGCCACAATTTTTTGTTCACCCCTGCCTCACTCACTATCAGATTGTGAGTCGCTATCACTAGCAGACTCACAAGATATGTCAGATAGCTCATCGGAGAACAAGTCAGATATTTCTTGTTCTCCGAGAAAACGCTTGGACCTCAACCTCTTCCGACCTTGATCCATTTTGCACTAGTAACTTTCTGCCTGGTGCATGCAGCTGGAAGATGAACAATGGCATTTTCTTTTGGAGTGGGAAAGGAAAACAGGTGGGTCATAAACAGCGGGGTCATGTTACTGACTACGAAGCAAACATTCAAGAGGTCTATCACGCACCAGTCATGCGTCTGCCTGGCGCCAGTGCAAGGTATAGTCTGTTTCAACATAACGTGTCCTAAAATCATAATAATATGCCACTGGTTCACCACATTTAAAAGTGCTGGGCATAAAAATATGCCACTGGTCCACAAAGTGTTAATATCATAATTGCAGGAGAACGTCATGTCATGTCATGTCATGTCATGTCATATCTTGTCTGTTTCCACTCAACAAGAGAGGGTCTTGTGCATATTCAGCAATCAGAATCAAATAGAACTAATCTGCACAGATGTTTTGTACCATGGGACTCAGTTCATTTCCCATCAGTTCGAAAGGTTAGCAACAGCAATCAACTCCAATATATTGTAGCATTCTACAAAATTGAAGCATGCCACACACACAGCAAAATTGTCTTACTTACAACATAAGAAACTCTAGCACGCTACAAGTCACATACTGTTCCTTTAATCTACACCCATCTCTACTGCTCTATGATTTACTGCACACATCAACATGTATGCGCTGATGCCTCTTCAGATGGCTCCGCATACTGAATGACTTATTATATACATTACAGCTAAATGACTTCTCCCTACTATGTATGTGCTGATGTGTCTTCAGATGACTCCGCTGACTGAATGACTTATTACACACATCACAACAAAACGGATTCTCGACACTATGTATGCGCTGATGTATCTTCAGAGTACTCTGCGTACTATATGACTTATTACACACATCACAGCAAAACGGCTTCTCCCCACTATGTATGTGCTGATGTCTCTTCAGATTACTCCGCTGATTGAACGACTTTTTACATACATCACAACAAAACGGCTTCTCCCCACTATGTATGCGCTGATGTATCTTCAGATGGCTCTGATCAATGAATGACTTTTTACATACATCACAACAAAATGGAAACAAAACGGCTTCTCTGCGCTGATGTATCTTCAGATGGCTCTGATCAATGAATGACTTTTTACATACATCACAACAAAATGGATTCTCAACACTATGTATGCGCTGATGTATCTTCAGAGTATTCTGCGTACTATATGACTTATTACACACATCACAACAAAACAGCTTCTCCCCACTATGTATGTGCTGATGTTTCTTCAGATGACTCTGCTGACTGAATGACTTATTACATACATCACAACAAAACGGATTCTTGACACTATGTATGCGCTGATGTATCTTCAGAGTACGCTGCGTACTATATGACTTATTACATACATCACAGAAAAACGGCTTCTCCCCACTATGTACGCGCTGATGCTTCTTCAGATGACTCTGCTGACTGAATGACATTTTACATACATCACAACAAAACAGCTGCTCCCCACTATGCACCCGTCGATGTGCTTTCAGAATTACCTTCTGACTGAATGATTCACCACACCCATCACAGGAATATTGTCGATCCTCACCATGTACGGGTTGAAGTTCATTCAAATTACCCTGGAAAATGAGAGTAAATAACATGAAAAATCCTAACAGGAAGAGAAATGAGTATGAAGACCCAATACAGTGAGATGTTAAATCGGTAGGCATGAGAGTGGTGACAGAGAGGGGAGGAAGGGACAGAGAGAGCACACCCCCTTGTGTGGTGTGTGCCTGAGTCCATCAGCATGTATGGAGGTTTCTGATTCAATAGAAGTTAAGCTGCACTGCCATTGTTTAACAAATTCCAAATTAAATAAAATTATGCATTTGTAAGGCTGGACAGGCATCTAATTAATAGTGGATAGGCTCCATAAATGAAATAACAATAAAGGCTGAGCTAAAAAAGGGTACTAAGAAAGGCTGCATATGGCCCGGCAAAACCATTCTACACGTGACAATATATGTGTGTGTGTGTGTATAAAAGGCCCCAAAAAGGTGAATAGCATACTGTCAGTTCAATAGACATGTCCACCCTGATACAATGAACAAATCCACATGAGTCTCTCCTAGGTTGCAACACAGGATTCCTTGACAACTT
>NW_019721015.1:648440-651821 GCF_002891405.2 Cryptotermes secundus | reverse complement strand
ATATGTATGTATGTGTGTGTTTATAAAAGGCCTCAAAAAGAAAAGCATAGTGTCAGTTCAATAGACATGTCCACCCTGATACAATGAACAAATACACAGGAGTCATCTCCTAGGTTGCCACACAAGATTCCTTGACAATGTAAACGTTTGGCTTTTGCCAGAAAATGGCCACTACTTCTGGATGTGTAAGATGGTATTGTGCACACCACACTGTGTAGAAGCAGGAGTGCGAATGCCTTGCAACAGCTACATATGTACATATAATGTATACAGAAGTATGCAGTCTACACAACAATATTCTATATTTAAAGCAAGTAGACACTATCAATATTAACATTTGGTTTTATTGATTCTACAAGTTTTGACCCTTATAATGGGTCAACAAGCGTACGATACCAAACTCAGTTGGTAAATTGCATTTAACCATTTGCAACTAATTCTTCAACAAGGATCCTTATTGTGCACTTGAGTGTCTTTGAATACATAAATTGAATCTTTCAGTTAAAATTTTAAAATACTCAGACAACAGAATTTAAAAATCATCGACTAACCATTAAAACATAAAAATTAAAAATGTACTAAAATGGAAATGAAATATTTTGTGATATCTCTTTAAAACTTTGTGACCGCTACGTGTTGATGTGATTTTCTGGTAGAAGAAGCGAATATAGTGTGGGGCGCCTGTGTATCGGGATTTTCTCACATGAGTTAGGTCGTGTGGTCTTGACCTTACTATATCATCTTGTGGAATTCGTTATTCTGTATGTCACCCAACAGGTTGTTTAGTTAGAGTGATCTGTAACAGTTTTTTTAATTATTCTAAGAAGCTTGTGAGTGTCTCATTGTTAGCTTATTAAGTATATGTACTTACATATATATTTGATTTTCTTATGATGATATGTGTACGGGCTGCTCCCTATGTTGATGTTGTCACTATGCTGTATCAGTTGGGTCTAGACTACTTGCATGGGGGGTATCAGTATATGTGGGTATGTTTGTGTAGAGTCGAGTGGTATGAGGTAGGTGGGAGGATACTGTGAGTGTTGAAGAGATGGGGAAGGGGTGGGGTTATTTGGCATGTGTTTTTACTAGAATGTCGAATATGGGATTATGCATTTCTCTAAATGTATCGCTCATCTGTAGACCTTTCTTCATTATGTCTCATATATATATATATATATACATACAGTAAAACTTGGTTATAGCAACATCGGTTTCAGCGACACCTTGTCTATTGCATCAAATATTCAATGGTACGAACTACTTCCTCATAAAGCAACTGTTTTTATACCTTGCTTACTACGACATGTACAAATGCATCAACCTCGTATGTAATGTCATTTTCATTCCTGAATTTCTCTGA
Source organism: Cryptotermes secundus (assembly GCF_002891405.2). Classification (NCBI taxonomy): domain Eukaryota; kingdom Metazoa; phylum Arthropoda; class Insecta; order Blattodea; family Kalotermitidae; genus Cryptotermes; species Cryptotermes secundus. The sequence goes on along the minus strand of NW_019721015.1, from coordinate 650,458 downwards.
TATGGACATTGAACGTAATTTAGAAAGTGTGTATTGGGCAAGTAACAGGAAACAGATGAAGATAACTGATTACTGTACTCGTATCTAGGTACAGTAAGGCACAACAATTGATGTAATCTACTGTAATTTGGTGAGTAGGCCTACCTTTAATATACAGTATTAGTGCGGTGTGTATTGTCAGTGAAAAGCGCTGTAATATGTCTTTGATATTACACATTTGGGCAATTCCACGTTAATGTTACGTTAGTCTGTACTTAACTACGTATTTCACTAAAAAATGCAACATTTTAACTCGGTTTTTGGTAGATTTTTACGTGACTAACATAAGGCTACTGTGGAAGTGCCCATTTCGGTTACAACGACATTCGTTTATAACGACACTATTTTTAGGTCCCTTTGATGACGTTATAACCAGGTTCTACTGTATATATATAAATAACATCTTTCTAATGTGTTGAGTTTGGGTCCTTCTTTTATATATAATACTTTCATGGTCTGGTCCATTGTGCCAAGTATATTCAGCTTCCAAAATGCACTGTGGGAATATAAATATAAATGCTATCAGGACTAATGAACAACATTCTAACAATTTCTGGAGTTGGTTTCTACAGTGTATCACTGAAGATGAGATTCATCTGGAACTGACAATTTTTTCTGAAGAACCATGGGTACACTTGCAGGGATACATAAAAAGAATTACTGCTACTGGAATTCACAGAATTCACAGAATCCACATCTAACCCATGAAGTATGGCTCCATCCAGTGAAAGTTGGAGTTTGGTGCACTGTAAGGGCAACAAAGATTGCTCTACTGCATTTTTTAAAGGAACAATTAATTGTGAAAGGTATGTACAGGTCATTCTCAGACAATTCTTTTGAGAGTTACAAAAGCAGAGACTCTATGGCTTGTTTCAGCAAGACTCAGCCACTGCCCACACTGCACGTACGTCTATGCAGGCTTTGTCTGGTATCTTTGGGGATAGAAATATCAGCACTGGTATTTGGCAGGCACATTCACATGACTTTTAATTCTTAGATATTTCTTCTGTGGTTCTTTGCAGGATGAAGTTTAAACAGTAAACCCCATAAGGAAGAACAAAAAAAATATTCATAGGGAAATAGCAAAAATTCCAGCATAATAGCTTTAAGGGTTAATCAGAACCCCTTCTGCTGGTGCAAGGAATGTCTACATGTAGGGGGATAGCATTTTCAACAACTTCTGTGACCTGTGAATTGTATACTTCATTCAAAACGTTACTGGCCACAGACATACTGATTCACTGGCAAAATATGTATGCACCTTGCAGCCAGCAGTGCATCAGTTGTTGTGAACTGACCGAGAAAAGTACGAACCTCCATCTATATGTAGATGTAGAATTTTTGTTTGATGTTCATTAATAGCTTTATTTGTGTGTTTAATTACATCCACTGTTTATTCCACTTCACCACCATTGCATCTATATTTTAGGATGTGTTGCCAATGCCAATTCTTCACTATTGCTTTCTACACCTCTTACACATTCTCTGTATCTAATGTTTAGTCACCTTTCTGTCTAACACAAAATAGCAAAAAAAAAAAAAAAATCTGTCATGACAACCAATCACCTGACAGCAGGTACAGAGGCAACTCCAACGGTGTCAGGTATATTAAATTTACTTCAAACAAAAGGGCAACAGACAACACGTGTCTATAATATGTCACACACACTGTCACAAATCTTTAGAGAATCATTAGTTATCCTATAACAAATCCTCAACACAATGACACCTCTATGTTATTAAATGGATACATACTGCAAGGGCGACAGAAAACAAATGATAAACTTCAGCATTTATAGATCCTGGGAATCCTATGATGTAGTACCAAAGCACTGCTTAGTGGATTGGACAGACAAGGAAAATGTGAAGGATTGTTCTTGCTATGGAATTTACCACAAACATTCAACTTACACAAGATCTATTTTCATCTAAAATATTAGATCTGTTTAATGAAAATGGGAGTGGTACATCACATGCAA